>NW_026967475.1:600000-821555 GCF_028390025.1 Pseudophryne corroboree
CCCTGTCACCACCCAGGAACGCCCAGTTACTACCCTGTCACCGTCCAGTCACCGCCCAGGAATGCCCCAGTCACCGCCCAGGAACACCCAGTTACTACTCTGTCACCGTCCAGTCACTGCCCAGGAATGCCCCAGTCACTGCCCAGGAATGCCCTGTCACCGCCCAGGAACACCCAGTTACTACCCTGTCACCATCCAGTCACTGCCCAGGAACGCCCTGTCACCGCCCAGGAACACCCAGTTACTACCCTGTCACCGTCCAGTCACTGCCCAGGAATGCCCCAGTCACTGCCCAGGAATGCCCCAGTCACCGCCCAGGAATGCTCCAGTCACTGCCCAGGAATGCCCCAGTCACCGCCCAGGAATGCCCCAGTCACCGCCCAGGAATGCCCCAGTCACTGCCCAGGAACGCCCTGTCACCGCCCAGGAACACCCAGTTACTACCCTGTCACCGTCCAATCAGTGCCCAGGAATGCCCCAGTCACTGCCCAGGAACGCCCAGTCACCGCCCAGGAACACCCAGTTACTACCCTGTCACCGTCCAGTCACTGCCCAGGAATGCCCCAGTCACCGCCCAGGAATGCCCAGGGACACCCAGCACATTTCCACGAATTGTGTCACCTGGTCTGTGCGACGTGATGTAGACATAGGTCCTGATTCTTAGTCAAGCGGAGGTTGCTACTGGTAACCGATGTCTGATGACGGAGCACACTTTCTGTGAGGTGGGTGATTCTGGGCGGTAACTGAGCGGTGACCATGCAATCGCACATAACAGCCCCCTGGGGTTTGGGGCTGGCACAAGCCCAGATATTACTAATGGCTGTGTCTGCAGACAGATACGCAGTGGGCGGGACAGGCTTCCATTTTGAGGCTGCACACAGCGGATTCTCGTGTCTGCATATGAAAGTACAGCAAGGGCGTATGAAAGAGAAGCACAGATGTATCCCACTCAGAATTAGGCCAGTGCGGGCAGTGTAACATGGTGGCACCAGGGTCTAAGGGCCCCTATTCACTAAATAGTTTTATGGCTTAGAAGAGTGTTGTCTCCAGAGTTAGTGAATGGGGCCTGGTGCTATCCCTCTCTGTGCTGTAATCCTGTACGAGTCTGACTATAAGTACATGATGGGCGTTGGGGTGGAGAGATCAGTACTGAGCGGAGAGCTTTCTCATGAATCCTGCGTCTCTCTGCACAGACCACCTACAAGGGCAAATCCTCCTTCCAGACATACAAGGATTATTTGACGTGGGAGTCATTCCTGCAGCAGCAGCTGCTGCTCCTCCCGGCGGACTCTGCGCTGAAACACGGCTTCCAGACTTGTGAGCATTGGAAACAGATCTTCATGGAGATCATAGGCAAGTGACCGCTTGGCGGCAAGATGGCTGCACTCATGTTGGAGAAAGTGATTATTGCTGCATTGGGCGGAGATGTAGCTGTTAGGGATTATGGAACACTATGTTGTCATAGATACCACTGTTACACAGGTACATAGAATTGTCAGCCTGTTTCACACCTGTTCCCCTCCAGTCACATGATCACAGAGCGAGTAACGCGTCTCACCTGCTCCTCTCCAGTCACATGATCACAGAGCTAGTAACGCGTCTCACACCTGCTCCCCTCCAGTCACATGATCACAGAGCGAGTAACGCGTCTCACACCTGCTCCCCTCCAGTCACATGATCACAGAGCGAGTAACGCATCTCACACCTGCTCCCCTCCAGTCACATGATCACAGAGCGAGTAACGCGTCTCACACCTGCTCCCCTCCAGTCACATGATCACAGAGCGAGTAACGCGTCTCACACCTGCTCCCCTCCAGTCACATGATCACAGAGCTAGTAACGCATCTCACACCTGCTCCCCTCCAGTCACATGATCACAGAGCGAGTAACGCGTCTCACACCTGCTCCCCTCCAGTCACATGATCACAGAGCGAGTAATGCATCTCACACCTGCTCCCCTCCAGTCACATGATCACAGAGCTAGTAACGCGTCTCACACCTGCTCCCCTCCAGTCACATGATCACAGAGCGAGTAATGCATCTCACACCTGCTCCCCTCCAGTCACATGATCACAGAGCTAGTAACGCATCTCACACCTGCTCCCCTCCAGTCACATGATCACAGAGCGAGTAACGCGTCTCACACCTGCTCCCCTCCAGTCACCTGATCACAGAGCGAGTAACGCGTCTCACACCTGCTCCCCTCCAGTCACATGATCACAGAGCGAGTAACGCGTCTCACACCTGCTCCCCTCCAGTCACCTGATCGGAGAGCGATTAATGCTTCTGACACCTGCTCCCCTCCAGTCACATGATCACAGAGCGAGTAACGCATTACATGCTCCCCTCCAGTCACATGATCACAGAGCGAGTAACGTATTTCACACATGCTCCCCTCCAGTCACCTGATCAGAAAACGAGTAACGCGTCTCACCTGCTCCCCTCCAGTCACCTGATCGGAGAGCAATTAACGCTTCTGACACCTGCTCCCCTCCAGTCACATGATCACAGAGCGAGTAACGCGTCTCACACCTGCTACCCTCCAGTCACATGATCACAGAGCTAGTAACGCGTCTCACCTGCTCTTCTCCAGTCACATGATCACAGAGCTAGTAACGCGTCTCACACCTGCTCCCCTCCAGTCACATGATCACAGAGCTAGTAATGCATCTCACACCTGCTCCCCTCCAGTCACATGATCACAGAGCTAGTAATGCATCTCACACCTGCTCTCCTCCAGTCACATGATCACAGAGCGAGTAACGCGTCTCACACCTGCTCCCCTCCAGTCACATGATCACAGAGCGAGTAACGCGTCTCACACCTGCTCCCCTCCAGTCACATGATCACAGAGCTAGTAACGCATCTCACACCTGCTCCCCTCCAGTCACATGATCACAGAGCTAGTAATGCATCTCACACCTGCTCTCCTCCAGTCACATGATCACAGAGCTAGTAACGCATCTCACACCTGCTCCCCTCCAGTCACCTGATCACAGAGCGAGTAACGCGTCTCACACCTGCTCCCCTCCAGTCACATGATCACAGAGCGAGTAACGCGTCTCACACCTGCTCCCCTCCAGTCACCTGATCGGAGAGCGATTAATGCTTCTGACACCTGCTCCCCTCCAGTCACATGATCACAGAGCGAGTAACGCATTACATGCTCCCCTCCAGTCACATGATCACAGAGCGAGTAACGTATTTCACACATGCTCCCCTCCAGTCACCTGATCAGAAAACGAGTAACGCGTCTCACCTGCTCCCCTCCAGTCACCTGATCGGAGAGCAATTAACGCTTCTGACACCTGCTCCCCTCCAGTCACATGATCACAGAGCGAGTAACGCGTCTCACACCTGCTACCCTCCAGTCACATGATCACAGAGCTAGTAACGCGTCTCACCTGCTCTTCTCCAGTCACATGATCACAGAGCTAGTAACGCGTCTCACACCTGCTCCCCTCCAGTCACATGATCACAGAGCTAGTAATGCATCTCACACCTGCTC
The DNA here is from genome assembly GCF_028390025.1 of Pseudophryne corroboree. Lineage (NCBI taxonomy): Eukaryota > Metazoa > Chordata > Amphibia > Anura > Myobatrachidae > Pseudophryne > Pseudophryne corroboree. The sequence continues at coordinate 603,509 of NW_026967475.1, forward strand.
CCCTCCAGTCACATGATCACAGAGCTAGTAACGCATCTCACACCTGCTCCCCTCCAGTCACATGATCACAGAGCTAGTAATGCATCTCACACCTGCTCTCCTCCAGTCACATGATCACAGAGCTAGTAATGCATCTCACACCTGCTCCCCTCCAGTCACATGATCACAGAGCGAGTATCGCATTTCACACCTGCTCCCCTCCAGTCACATGATCACAGAGCTAGTAACGCATCTCACACCTGCTCCCCTCCAGTCACCTGATCGGAGAGCGATTAACGCTTCTGACACCTGCTCCCCTCCAGTCACATGATCACAGAGCGAGTAACGCATTTCACACCTGCTCCCCTCCAGTCACCTGATCAGAGAGCGAGTAACGCGTCTCACCTGCTCCCCTCCAGTCACCTGATCGGAGAGCAATTAACGCTTCTGACACCTGCTCCCCTCCAGTCACCTGATCACAGAGCTAGTAATGCATCTCACACCTGCTCCCCTCCAGTCACCTGATCAGAGAGCGAGTAACGCGTCTCAACTGCTCCCCTCCAGTCACCTGATCGGATAGCGAATAACGCGTTTCACACCTGCTACCCTCCAGTCACCTGATCACAGAGCGAGTAACGTGTTTCATACCTTATCCCCTCCAGTAACCTGATCGTAGAGGGAGTAACGCGTCTCACACCTGTTCCCCTCCAGTCACATGATCACAGAGCTGGTAACGCATCTCACACCTGCTACCCTCCAGTCACCTGATCACAGAGCGAGTAACGTGTTTCATACCTTATCCCCTCCAGTAACCTGATCGTAGAGGGAGTAACGCGTCTCACACCTGTTCCCCTCCAGTCACATGATCACAGAGCTAGTAACGCATCTCACACCTGCTACCCTCCAGTCACCTGATCACAGAGCGAGTAACGTGTTTCATACCTTATCCCCTCCAGTAACCTGATCGTAGAGGGAGTAACGCGTCTCACACCTGTTCCCCTCCAGTCACCTGATCGGAGAGCCAGTAATGCATCTCACACCTGCTCCCCTCCAGTCACCTGATCACAGTGCGAGTAACGTGTTTCATACCTTATCCCCTCCAGTAACCTGATCGAAGAGCTAGTAACACGTTTCACACCTGCTCCTCTCCAGTCACCTTATCGAAGAGCGAGTAACGCGTTACACACCTGCTCCCCTCCAGTCACTTGATTGGAGAGCGATTAATGATTCTGACACCTGCTCCCGTCCAGTCACCTGATCACAGAGCGAGTAACGTGTCACACACCTGCTCCCATCCAGTCACCTGATCACAGAGCGAATATCGCGTTTCACACCTGCTACCCTCCAGTCACCTGATTGGAGAGCGAGTAACACGTCTCACACCTCCCCTCCAGTCACCTGATCACAGAGCGAGAAACGTGTTTCATACCTTCTCCCCTCCAGTCACCTGATCACAGAGCGAGTAACGTGTTTCATACCTTCTCCCCTCCAGTCACTTGATCGGAGAGAGAGTAACGCGTCTCACACCTGTTCCCCTCAAGTCACCTGATCAGAGAGCGAGTAACGCGTCTCACACCTGCTCCCCTCCAGTCACCTGATTGGAGAGCCAGTAATGCATCTCACACCTGCTCCCATCCAGTCACCTGATTGGAAAGCAAGTAACGCGTTTCACACCTGCTCCCCTCCAGTCACCTGATCACAGAGTGAGTAATGCGTCTCACACCTGCTCCCCTCCAGTCACCTGATCGAAGAGCGAGTAATGGGTCTCACTACTGCTACACTCCAGTTACATGATCACAGAGCTAGTAACGCGTCTCACACCTGCTCCCCTCCAGTCACATGATCACAGAGCTAGTAATGCATCTCACACCTGCTCCCCTCCAGTCACATGATCACAGAGCTAGTAACGCATCTCACACCTGCTCCCCTCCAGTCACATGATCACAGAGCTAGTAATGCATCTCACACCTGCTCTCCTCCAGTCACATGATCACAGAGCTAGTAATGCATCTCACACCTGCTCCCCTCCAGTCACATGATCACAGAGCGAGTATCGCATTTCACACCTGCTCCCCTCCAGTCACATGATCACAGAGCTAGTAACGCATCTCACACCTGCTCCCCTCCAGTCACCTGATCGGAGAGCGATTAACGCTTCTGACACCTGCTCCCCTCCAGTCACATGATCACAGAGCGAGTAACGCATTTCACACCTGCTCCCCTCCAGTCACCTGATCAGAGAGCGAGTAACGCGTCTCACCTGCTCCCCTCCAGTCACCTGATCGGAGAGCAATTAACGCTTCTGACACCTGCTCCCCTCCAGTCACCTGATCACAGAGCTAGTAATGCATCTCACACCTGCTCCCCTCCAGTCACCTGATCAGAGAGCGAGTAACGCGTCTCAACTGCTCCCCTCCAGTCACCTGATCGGATAGCGAATAACGCGTTTCACACCTGCTACCCTCCAGTCACCTGATCACAGAGCGAGTAACGTGTTTCATACCTTATCCCCTCCAGTAACCTGATCGTAGAGGGAGTAACGCGTCTCACACCTGTTCCCCTCCAGTCACATGATCACAGAGCTAGTAACGCATCTCACACCTGCTACCCTCCAGTCACCTGATCACAGAGCGAGTAACGTGTTTCATACCTTATCCCCTCCAGTAACCTGATCGTAGAGGGAGTAACGCGTCTCACACCTGTTCCCCTCCAGTCACATGATCACAGAGCTAGTAACGCATCTCACACCTGCTACCCTCCAGTCACCTGATCACAGAGCGAGTAACGTGTTTCATACCTTATCCCCTCCAGTAACCTGATCGTAGAGGGAGTAACGCGTCTCACACCTGTTCCCCTCCAGTCACCTGATCGGAGAGCCAGTAATGCATCTCACACCTGCTCCCCTCCAGTCACCTGATCACAGTGCGAGTAATGTGTCTCACACCTGCTCCCATCCAGTCACCTGATCACAGAGCGAATAATGCATTTCACACCTGCTCCCCTCCAGTCACCTGATCACAGAGTGAGTAACGTGTTTCATACCTTCTCCCTTCCAGTCACTTGATCGGAGAGGGAGTTACGCGTCTCACACTTGTTCCCCTCCAGTCACCTGATCAGAGAGCGAGTAACGCGTCTCACACCTGCTCCCCTCCAGTCACCTGATCGGAGAGCCAGTAATGCATCTCACACCTGCTCCCCTCCAGTCACCTGATTACAGAGTGAGTAACACGTCTCACACCTGCTCCCCTCCAGTCACCTGATCGAAGAGCGAGTAATGGGTCTCACGCCTGCTACACTCCAGTCACCTGATCAAAGAGCGAATAATGCGTTTCACACCTCTCCAGTCACCTGATCACAGAGTGAATAATGCGTTTCACACCTGCTCTCCTCCAGTCACCTGATCGAAGAGCTAGTAACACGTTTCACACCTGCTCCTCTCCAGTCACCTTATCGAAGAGCGAGTAACGCGTTACACACCTGCTCCCCTCCAGTCACTTGATTGGAGAGCGATTAATGATTCTGACACCTGCTCCCGTCCAGTCACCTGATCACAGAGCGAGTAACGTGTCTCACACCTGCTCCCATCCAGTCACCTGATCACAGAGCGAATATCGCGTTTCACACCTGCTACCCTCCAGTCACCTGATTGGAGAGCGAGTAACACGTCTCACACCTCCCCTCCAGTCACCTGATCACAGAGCGAGAAACGTGTTTCATACCTTCTCCCCTCCAGTCACCTGATCACAGAGCGAGTAACGTGTTTCATACCTTCTCCCCTCCAGTCACTTGATCGGAGAGGGAGTAACGCGTCTCACACCTGTTCCCCTCAAGTCACCTGATCAGAGAGCGAGTAACGCGTCTCACACCTGCTCCCCTCCAGTCACCTGATTGGAGAGCCAGTAATGCATCTCACACCTGCTCCCATCCAGTCACCTGATTGGAAAGCAAGTAACGCGTTTCACACCTGCTCCCCTCCAGTCACCTGATCACAGAGTGAGTAATGCGTCTCACACCTGCTCCCCTCCAGTCACCTGATCGAAGAGCGAGTAATGGGTCTCACTACTGCTACACTCCAGTCACCTGATCACAGAGCGAATAATGCGTTTCACACCTCCTCTCCAGTCACCTGATCACAGAGCGAATAATGCGTTTCACACCTGCTCTCCTCCAGTCACCTGATCGAAGAGCTAGTAACACGTTTCACACCTGCTCCTCTCCAGTCACCTGATCACAGAGCGAGTAACGCGTCTCACACCTGCTCCCAACCAGTCACCTGATCACAGAGCGAATAATGTGTTTCACACCTGCTCCCCTCCAGTCACCTGATCACAGAGCGAATATCGCGTTTCACACCTGCTACCCTCCAGTCACCTGATTGGAGAGCGAGTAACACGTCTCACACCTCCCCTCCAGTCACCTGATCACAGAGCGAGTAACGTGTTTCATACCTTCTCCCCTCCAGTCACCTGATCAGAGAGGGAGTAACGCGTCTCACACCTATTCCCGTCCAGTCACCTGATCAGAGAGCGAGTAACGCGTCTCACACCTGCTCCCCTCCAGTCACCTGATCGGAGAGCCAGTAATGCGTATCACACCTGCTCCCCTCCATTCACCTGATCGGAAAGCGAGTAACGCATTTCACACCTGCTCCCCTCCAGTCACCTGATCGAAGAGTGAGTAGCGCATTCCACACCTGCTCCCCTCCAGTCACTTGATCGGAGAGCGATTAATGCTTCTGACACCTGCTCCCCTCCAGTCACCTGATCACAGAGTGAGTAATGTGTCTCACACCTGCTCCCTTCCAGTCATCTGATCCGAGAGCGATTAACACGTCTCACCTGCTCCCACCAGTCACCTGATCGTAGAGTGAATAACGCGTATCACACATGCTACCCTCCAGTTACCTGACTGGAAAGCAAGTAACGCGTCTCACACCTCCCCTCCGGTCACCTGATCACAGAGCGAGTGACGTGTTTCATACCTTCTCCTCTCCAGAAACCTGATCGGAGTGGGAGTAACGCATTTCACACCTGCTCCCCTGCAGTCATCTGATTGGAGAGCCAGTAATGCGTCTCACACCTGCTCCCCTCCAGTCACCTGATCGGAGAGCGAGTAATGGGTCTCACTCCTGCTCCTCTCCAGTCACCTGATCGAAGAGCGAGTAACGCGTTCCACACCTGCTCCCCTCCAGTCACTTGATCGGAGAGCGATTAATGCTTCTGACACCTGCTCCCCTCCAGTCACCTGATCAAAGAGCGAGTAATGCGTCTCACACCTGCTCCCTTCCAGTCATCTGATCAGAGAGCGATTATCGCTTCTCACCTGCTCCCCCCAGTCACCTGATCGGAGAGTGAATAACACGTTTCAAACATGCTACCTTCCAGTTACCTGACTGGAAAGCAAGTAACACATCTCACACCTCCCCTCCAGTCACCTGATCACAGAGCGAGTAACGTGTTTCATACCTTCTCCCCTCCTGCTCCCCTCCAGTCACCTGATTGGAGAGCAAGTAATGCGTCTCACACCTGCTCCCCATCAGTCACCTGAACAGAGAGTAACGCATTTCACACCTGCTCCCCTCCAGTCACCTGATCGGAGAGCGAGTAACGCATCTCACACCTGCTCCCCTCCAGTCACCTGATCACAGAGCGACTAACGCATCTCACACCTGCTTCCATCCAGTCACCTGTTCGGAAAGCGAGTAACGCGTCTCACACCTGCTCCCCTTCAGTCACCTGATCGAAGAGCAAGTAATGCTCACACCTGCTCCCCTCCAGACACCTGATCGAAGAGCGAGTAATGCTCACACCTGCTCCCCTCCAGTCACCTGATCGAAGAACGAGTAAAGCGTCACACCTGATTGGAGAGCAAGTAATGCGTCTCACACCTGCTCCCCTCCAGTCACCTGAACGGAGAGTAACGCATTTCACACCTGCTCCCCTCCAGTCACCTGATCGGAGAGCGAGTAATGCATCTCACACCTGCTCCCCTCCAGTCACCTGATCACAGAGCGAGTAACGCATCTCACACCTGCTTCCCTCCAGTCACCTGTTCGGAAAGCGAGTAACGCGTCTCACACCTGCTCCCTTTCAGTTACCTGATCGAAGAGCAAGTAATGCTCACACCTGCTCCCCTCCAGACACCTGATCGAAGAGCGAGTAATGCTCACACCTGCTCCCCTCCAGTCACCTGATCGAAGAACGAGTAACGCGTCTCACACCTGCTCCCCTCCAGTCATCTGATCGGAGAGCGAGTAACGTGTTTCACACCTGTTCCTCTCCAGTCACCTGATCACAGAGCGAATAATGCGTTTCACACCTGCTCCCCTCCAGTCACCTGATTGGAGAGCGAGTAATGGGTCTCACTCCTGCTACCCTCCAGTCACCTGATCGGAGAGCGAGTAACGCGTCTCAGATCTGCTTCCCTCCAGTCACCTGATCACAGAGCGAGTAACATGTTTCATACCTTCTCCCCTCCAGTCACCTGACCGGAGAGCAAGTAACACGTCTCACACCTGCTCCCCTCCAGTCACCTTGATCGGAGAGCGAGTAACGCATCTCACACCTACCCCCTCCAGTCACCTGATCACAGAGCGAGTAATCTGTTTCACACCTGCTACCCTCCAGTCACATGATCGGAAAGCGGGTAATGCGTTTCACACCTGCTCCCCTTCAGTCACCTGATCAGAAAGCGAGTAATGCATTTCACACCTGCTCCCCTCCAGTCACCTGATCAAAGAGCGAGTAATGTGTCTCACACCTGCTCCCCTCCAGTCATCTGATCGGAGAGCGAGTAACGTGTTTCACACCTTCTCTCCTCCAGTCACCTGATTGGAGAGCGAGTAACGCATCTTCCATCACACCTGCTCCCCTCCAGTCACCTGATAGGAGAGCAACGCGTTTCACACCTGCTCCCCTCCAGTCACATGATCGGAAAGCGGGTAATGCGTTTCACACCTGCTCCCCTCCACTCACCTGATCAGAAAGCGAGTAATGCATTTCACACCTGCTCCCCTCCAGTCACCTGATCACAGAGCGAGTAACGCGTCTCACACCTGCTCCCCTCCAGTCATCTGATCGGAGAGCGAGTAACGTGTTTCACACCTGCTCCTCTCCAGTCACCTGATCACAGAGCGAATAATGCGTTTCACACCTGCTCTCCTCCAGTCACCTGATCGAAGAGCGAGTAACGCGTTTCACACCTGCTCCTCTTCAGTCACCTGATCGAAGAGCGAGTAACGCGTTCCACACCTGCTCCTCTCCAGTCACTTGATCAGAGAGCGATTAATGCTTCTGGCACCTGCTCCCCTCCAGTCACCTGATCACAGAGCGAGTAATGCGTCTCACACCTGCTCCCTTCCAGTCACCTGATCGGAGAGTGAATAACGCGTTTCACACCTGCTACCCTCCAGTCACCTGACTGGAGAGCAAGTAACGCGTCTCACACATCCCCTCCAGTCACCTGATCACAGAGAGAGTAACGTGTTTCATACCTTCTCCCCTCCTGCTCCCCTCCAGTCACCTGATTGGAGAGCAAGTAATGCGTCTCACACCTGCTCCCCTCCAGTCACCTGAACGGAGAGTAACGCATTTCACACCTGCTCCCCTCCAGTCACCTGATCGGAGAGCGAGTAATGCATCTCACACCTGCTCCCCTCCAGTCACCTGATCACAGAGCGAGTAACGCATCTCACACCTGCTTCCCTCCAGTCACCTGTTCGGAAAGCGAGTAACGCGTCTCACACCTGTTCCCCTCCAGCTACCTTATCGGAGAGCGAGTAACTCGTCTCACACCTGCTCCCCTCCAGTTTCCTGATCACAGAGCGAGTAACGTGTCTCACCTGTTCCCCTCCAGCTACCTTATTGGAGAGCAAGTAACGCATCTCACACCTGCTCTTCTCCAGTCACCTGATCACAGAGTGAGTAACGTGTCTCACACCTCCTCACCTCCAGTCACCTGATCTGAGAGCGAGTAACGCGTCTCACACCTGCTCCGCTCCAGTCACCTGATTGGAAAGCGAGTAACGCGTTTCACACCTGCTCCCCTCCAGTCACCTGATCGGAGAGCGAGTAATGGGTCTCACCCCTGCTCCCCTCCAGTCACCTTGATCGGAGAGCGAATATAGCGTCTCACACCTGCTCCCCTCCAGTCACCTGATCACAAAGCAAGTAACGCATCTCACACCTGCCCCCCTCCAGTCACCTGATCGGAGAGCGAGTAGTCTGTTTCACACCTGCTACCCTCCAGTCACATGATCGGAAAGCGGGTAATGCGTTTCACACCTGCTCCCCTCCACTCACCTGATCAGAAAGCGAGTAATGCATTTCACACCTGCTCCCCTCCAGTCACCTGATCACAGAGCGAGTAACGCGTCTCACACCTGCTCCCCTCCAGTCATCTGATCGGAGAGCGAGTAACGTGTTTCACACCTGCTCCTCTCCAGTCACCTGATCACAGAGCGAATAATGCGTTTCACACCTGCTCTCCTCCAGTCACCTGATCGAAGAGCGAGTAACGCGTTTCACACCTGCTCCTCTCCAGTCACCTGATCGAAGAGCGAGTAACGCGTTCCACACCTGCTCCCCTCCAGTCACTTGATTGGAGAGCGATTAATGATTCTGACACCTGCTCCCCTCCAGTCACCTGATCACAGAGCGAGTAATGCGTCTCACACCTGCTCCCTTCCAGTCACCTGATCGGAGAGTGAATGACGCGTTTCACACCTGCTTCCCTCCAGTCACCTGACTGGAGAGCAAGTAACGCGTCTCACACATCCCCTCCAGTCACCTGATCACAGATAGAGTAACGTGTTTCATATCTTCTCCCCTCCTGCTCCCCTCCAGTCACCTGATTGGAGAGCAAGTAATGCGTCTCACACCTGCTCCCCTCCAGTCACCTGAACGGAGAGTAACGCATTTCACACCTGCTCCCCTCCAGTCACCTGATCGGAGAGCGAGTAACGCATCTCACACCTGCTCCCCTCCAGTCACCTGATCACAGAGCGAGTAACGCATCTCACACCTGCTTCCCTCCAGTCACCTGTTCGGAAAGCGAGTAACGCGTCTCACACCTGCTCCCCTTCAGTCACCTGATCGAAGAGCAAGTAATGCTCACACCTGCTCCCCTCCAGTCACCTGAATGGAGAGTAACGCATTTCACACCTGCTCCCCTCCAGTCACCTGTTCGGAAAGCGAGTAACGCGTCTCACCCTGCTCCCCTTCAGTCACCTGATCGAAGAGCAAGTAATGCTCACACCTGCTCCCCTCCAGACACCTGATCGAAGAGCGAGTAATGCTCACACCTGCTCCCCTCCAGTCACCTGACCGAAGAATGAGTAAAGCGTCACACCTGTTCCCCTCCAGCTACCTTATCGGAGAGCGAGTAACGCGTCTCACACCTGCTCCCCTCCAGTTTCCTGATCACAGAGCGAGTAACGTGTCTCACCTGTTCCCCTCCAGCTACCTTATCGGAAAGCAAGTAACGCATCTCACACCTGCTATTCTCCAGTCACCTGATCACAGAGTGAGTAACGTGTCTCACACCTGCTCACCTCCAGTCACCTGATCTGAGAGCGAGTAACGCGTCTCACACCTGCTCCGCTCCAGTCACCTGATCGGAAAGCGAGTAACGCGTTTCACACCTGCTCCCCTCCAGTCACCTGATCGGAGAGCGAGTAATGGGTCTCACTCCTGCTACCCTCCAGTCACCTGATCGGAGAGCGAGTAACGCGTCTCAGATCTGCTCCCCTCCAGTCACCTGATCACAGAGCGAGTAACATGTTTCATACCTTCTCCCCTCCAGTCACCTGATCGGAGAGCGAATAACGCGTCTCACACCTCCCCCCCTCCAGTCATCTGATCGGAAAGCGAGTAATGCGTTTCACACCTGCTCCCCTCCAGTCACCTGATCACAGAGTGAGTAATGTGTTTCACACCTGCTCCCCTCCAGTCACATGATCGGAAAGCGGGTAATGCGTTTCACACCTGCTCCCCTCCAGTCACCTGATCAGAAAGCGAGTAAGGCATTTCACACCTGCTCCCCTCCAGTCACCTGATCACAGAGCGAGTAACGCGTCTCACACCTGCTCCCTTCCAGTCATCTGATCGGAGAGCGTGTAACGTATTTCACACCTTATCCCCTCCAGTCACCTGATTGGAGAGCGAGTAACGCATCTTCCATCACACCTGCTCCCCTCCAGTCACCTGATCGGAGAGCAACGCGTTTCACACCTGCTCCCCTCCACTCACCTGATCGGAGAGCGAGTAATGCGTCTCACACCTGCTCCCCTCCAGTCACCTGATTGGAGAGCGAGTAACGCGTCTCACACTTGCTCCCCTCCAGTCACCTGATCAGAGACCGAGTAACGCGTCTCACACCTTCCATCCAGTCACCTGATCACAGAGCGAATAATGCGTTTCACAACTGCTCTCCTCCAGTCACCTGATCGGAGAGCAACGCGTTTCACACCTGCTCCCCTCCAGTCACCTGATCGGAGAGCGAGTTCTGCGTCTCACACCTGCTCCCCTCCAGTCACCTGATCGGAGAGCGAGTAACGCGTCTCACACTTGCTCCCCTCCAGACACCTGATCGGAGAGCGAGTAATGTGTTTCACACCTCCTCACCAGTCAGCTGATCGGAGAGCGAGTAACGCGTTTCACACCTTCTCCCCTCCAGTCACCTGATCGGAGAGCGAGTAACGCATTTCTCCTCACACCTGGGTGTGAACAGTACCACCTCCTTTCTGTGACTGTATAATGTACTATAGATTATGGACCTCATTCAGTAAGGATTGCAAATTCTGCTTTTTCAACAAATTTGCAATCCTTTGACTCGCCAAGTTTGCTACCCACCGCCACCATCTGCGACCATGCACTAATTGCGATTAGTGTGCTGTCACAGGAATTAAGGAAGCCTCCTGCCGGTGCACACCCTTCTATAAAGCTAATGTCACGTGACGCACTATTATATTACCAGAATGAAAACACTCTTCTATAAAGCTAATGTCACGTGACGCACTATTATATTACCAGAATGAAAACACCCTTCTATAAAGCTAATGTCACATGACGCACTATTATATTACCAGAATGAAAACACCCTTCTATAAAGCTGTCACGTGACGCACTATTATATTACCAGAATGAAAACACCCTTCTATAAAGCTAGTGTCACGTGACGCACTATTATATTACCAGAATGAAAACACCCTTCTATAAAGCTAATGTCACGTGACGCACTATTATATTACCAGAATGAAAACACCCTTCTATAAAGCTAGTGTCACGTGACGCACTATTATATTACCAGAATAAAAACACCCTTCTATAAAGCTAATGTCACGTGACGCACTATTATATTACCAGAATGAAAACACCCTTCTATAAAGCTGTCATGTGTCGCACTATTATATTACCAGAATGTAAACACCCTTCTATAAAGCTAATGTCACGTGACGCACTATTATATTACCAGAATGAAAACACCCTTCTATAAAGCTGTCATGTGTCGCACTATTATATTACCAGAATGAAAACACCCTTCTATAAAGCTAATGTCACGTGACGCACTATTATATTACCAGAATGAAAACACCCTTCTATAAAACTAGTGTCACGTGACGCACTATTATATTACCAGAATGAAAACACCCTTCTATAAAACTAATGTCACGTGACGCACTATTATATTACCAGAATGAAAACACCCTTCTATAAAGCTAATGTCACGTGACGCACTATTATATTACCAGAATGAAAACACCCTTCTATAAAGCTGTCATGTGTCGCACTATTATATTACCAGAATGAAAACACCCTTCTATAAAGCTGTCACGTGACGCACTATTATATTACCAGAATGAAAACACCCTTCTATAAAGCTAGTGTCACGTGACGCACTATTATATTACCAGAATGAAAACACCCTTCTATAAAACTAATGTCACGTGACACACTATTATATTACCAGAATGAAAACATCATTCTATAAAGCTGTCATGTGACGCACTATTATATTACCAGAATGAAAACACCCTTCTATAAAGCTAGTGTCACGTGACGCACTATTATATTACCAGAATGAAAACACCCTTCTATAAAACTAATGTCACGTGACGCACTATTATATTACCAGAATGAAAACACCTTTCTATAAAGCTAATGTCACGTGACGCACTATTATATTACCAGAATGAAAACACCCTTCTATAAAACTAATGTCACGTGACGCACTATTATATTACCAGAATGAAAACACCCTTCTATAAAACTAGTGTCACGTGACGCACTATTATATTACCAGAATGAAAACACCCTTCTATAAAACTAATGTCACGTGACGCACTATTATATTACCAGAATGAAAACACCCTTCTATAAAACTAGTGTCACGTGACGCACTATTATATTACCAGAATGAAAACACCCTTCTATAAAACTAGTGTCACGTGACGCACTATTATATTACCAGAATGAAAACACCCTTCTATAAAGCTAGTGTCACGTGACGCACTATTATATTACCAGAATGAAAACACCCTTCTATAAAACTAATGTCACGTGACGCACTATTATATTACCAGAATGAAAACACCCTTCTATAAAACTAGTGTCACGTGACGCACTATTATATTACCAGAATGAAAACACCCTTCTATAAAGCTGTCATGTGACGCACTATTATATTACCAGAATGAAAACACCCTTCTATAAAACTAGTGTCACGTGACGCACTATTATATTACCAGAATGAAAACACCCTTCTATAAAGCTAATGTCACGTGACGCACTATTATATTACCAGAATGAAAACACCCTTCTATAAAACTAATGTCACGTGACACACTATTATATTACCAGAATGAAAACACCCTTCTATAAAGCTAGTGTCACGTGACGCACTATTATTTTACCAGAATGAAAAACGTGACGCACTATTATTTTACCAGAATGAAAACACCCTTCTCTAAAACTAATGTCACGTGACGCACTATTATATTACCAGAATGAAAACACCCTTCTATAAAGCTAATGTCACGTGACGCACTATTATATTACCAGAATGAAAACACCCTTCTATAAAACTAATGTCACGTGACGCACTATTATATTACCAGAATGAAAACACCCTTCTATAAAACTAGTGTCACGTGACGCACTATTATATTACCAGAATGAAAACACCCTTCTATAAAGCTGTCATGTGACGCACTATTATATTACCAGAATGAAAACACCCTTCTATAAAACTAGTGTCACGTGACGCACTATTATATTACCAGAATGAAAATACCCTTCTATAAAACTAGTGTCACGTGACGCACTATTATATTACCAGAATGAAAACACCCTTCTATAAAACTAGTGTCACGTGACGCACTATTATATTACCAGAATGAAAACACCCTTCTATAAAGCTGTCATGTGACGCACTATTATATTACCAGAATGAAAACACCCTTCTATAAAGCTGTCATGTGATGCACTATTATATTACCAGAATGAAAACACCCTTCTATAAAGCTAATGTCACGTGACGCACTATTATATTACCAGAATGAAAACACCCTTCTATAAAACTAGTGTCACGTGACGCACTATTATATTACCAGAATGAAAACACCCTTCTATAAAACTAATGTCACGTGACGCACTATTATATTACCAGAATGAAAACACCCTTCTATAAAACTAGTGTCACGTGACGCACTATTATATTACCAGAATGAAAACACCCTTCTATAAAACTAATGTCACGTGACGCACTATTATATTACCAGAATGAAAACACCCTTCTATAAAGCTGTCATGTGACGCACTATTATATTACCAGAATGAAAACACCCTTCTATAAAGCTGTCATGTGACGCACTATTATATTACCAGAATGAAAACACCCTTCTATAAAGCTAATGTCACGTGACGCACTATTATATTACCAGAATGAAAACACCCTTCTATAAAACTAATGTCTCATGTTAAACACATACTTCATACAAAATCCTCATAAACATCAGAACAGTTCTAATGAATATTAAAATTCTAGAAACCAGAAACTAATGTTTGGCTGCATTAATACTAGTTCAGCGCACAATATGGCTGTTTGCGCCATGTGAGGCGCACTTTACGTCTATGGGGGAAATTTACTAAGCTCCCGATTTTGACCGAGATGCCGTTTTTTCATCAAAGTGTCATCTCGGTAATTTACTAAACACTAATCACGGCAGAGATGAGGGCATTCGTAATTTTTTGCAAGTCCAAGTAAAAAATTACGAATGAATACACCATCGGTCAAAACGCGGCTGTTTAAGTATGAATCTCGGTCATTTACTAAGAAGTGCAAAGCAAAAAACAAACAAACACTGCCGTGAAAAATTACAACTCGTAAAAAAGTGCTAAAAAAAAACAGACCTTTTTTTTTTATTCGTGATTGGATAGGCATGCACGGATCCATGAGATCCGTGCATGTATATCAGTGGGAAGGGGTGGGAAAGTGCTTATTTTTTCAAAAAAAATTGCGTGGGGTCCCCCCTCCTAAGCATAACCAGCCTCGGGCTCTTTGAGCCGATCCTGGTTGCAGAAATATGGGGAAAAAAATGACAGGGGTTCCCCCATATTTAAGCAACCAGCATCGGGCTCTGCGCCTAGTCCTGGTCCCAAAAATACGGGGGACAAAAAGAGTAGGGGTCCCCCGTATTTTTAAAACCAGCACCGGGCTCCACTAGCTGGACAGATAATGCCACAGCCGGGGGTCACTTTTATATAGTGCCCTGCGGCCGTGGCATCAAAAATCCAACTAGTCACTCCTGGCCGGGGTACCCTGGGGGAGTGGGGACCCCTTCAATCAAGGGGTCCCCCCCCCCAGCCACCCAAGGGCCAGGGGTGAAGCCCGAGGCTGTCCCCCCCCATCCAATGGGCTGCGGATGGGGAGGCTGATAGCCTTTGTTGTAAAAGAAAAGATATTGTTTTTAGTAGCAGTACTACAAGGCCCAGCAAGCCTCCCCCGCATGCTGGTACTTGGAGAACCACAAGTACCAGCATGCGACGGAAAAACGGGCCCGCTGGTACCTGTAGTACTACTACTAAAAAAATACCCAAAAAAAGACAAGACACACACACCGTGAAAGTATAATTTTATTACATACATACACACATACATACATACTTACCTTAAGTTCCCACGCAGGTCGGTCCTCTTCTCCAGTAGAATCCAAGGGGTACCTGTTGAAGAAATTATACTCACGAGATCCAGGGGTCCAGGCTCCTCGGGAAATCCAGGGGTAATCCACGTACTTGAAAAAAAAAAAAAACTGGTGTCCCGACCACGAACTGAAAGGGGACCCATGTTTGCACATGGGTCACCTTTCCACGAATGCCAGAAACCCACTCTGACTTCTGTCTAAGTGGGTTTCTTCAGCCAATCAGGGATCGCCACGTTGTAGCACTCTCCTGATCAGCTGTGTGCTCCTGTCCTCACTGACAGGCAGCACACGGCAGTGTTACAATGTAGCGCCTATGCGCTCCATTGTAACCAATGCTGGGAACTTTCTTGCTCAGCGGTGACGTCACTTTAGGTCAACCGCAGGGCAGAAAGTTCCCATCATTGGTTACAATGCAGCGCATAGGCGCTACATTGTAACACTGCCGTGTGCTGCCTGTCAGTGAGGACAGGAGCACACAGCTGATCAGGAGAGTGCTACAACGTGGCGCTCCCTGATTGGCTGAAGAAACCCACTTAGACAGAAGTCAGAGTGGGTTTCTGGCATTCGTGGAAAGGTGACCCATGTGCAAACATGGGTCCCCTTTCAGTTCGTGGTCGGGACACCGTTTTTTTTGTTTTTTTTCAAGTACGTGGATTACCCCTGGATTTCCCGAGGAGCCTGGACCCCTGGATCTCGTGAGTATAATTTCTTCAACAGGTACCCCTTGGATTCTACTGGAGAAGAGGACCGACCTGCGTGGGAACTTAAGGTAAGTATGTATGTATGTGTGTATGTATGTAATAAAATTATACTTTCACGGTGTGTGTGTCTTGTATTTTTTTGGGTATTTTTTTAGTAGTAGTACTACAGGTACCAGCGGGCCCGTTTTTCCGCCGCATGCTGGTACTTGTGGTTCTCCAAGTACCAGCATGCGGGGGAGGCTTGCTGGGACTTGTAGTACTGCTACTAAAAACAATATCTTTTCTTTTACAACAAAGGCTATCAGCCCCCCCATCCGCAGCCCATTGGATGGGGGGGGACAGCCTCGGGCTTCACCCCTGGCCCTTGGGTGGCTGGGGGGGGGACCCCTTGATTGAAGGGGTCCCCATTCCCCCAGGGTACCCCGGCCAGGGGTGACTAGTTGGATTTTTGATGCCACGGCCGCAGGGCACTATATAAAAGTGACCCCCGGCTGTGGCATTATCTGTCCAGCTAGTGGAGCCCGGTGCTGGTTTTAAAAATACGGGGGACCCCTACTCTTTTTGTCCCCCGTATTTTTGGGACCAGGACCAGGCGCAGAGCCCGATGCTGGTTGCTTAAATATGGGGGAACCCCTGTCATTTTTTCCCCCATATTTTTGCAACCAGGATCGGCTCAAAGAGCCCGAGGCTGGTTATGCTTAGGAGGGGGGACCCCACGCATTTTTTTTTATTATTTTACAGTGTTTAATTAAAAAATAAAAAAAAATAAACCCCAGCACGGATCACACAGATCCGGCCGAGATTGATTGTAAAAAAAGTCGGCAGTGTTTTGCTAATCACTGCCGTAAAAATAGAAAAAAAACCACGAATGACATCGACATCGGAACAAAAGAAAAACCCGAATACGACAGCTTAGTAAATTAGTCGTAATCAATTCAAAAAGTTGCAGTTTTACACTTTCGATGTCATTCGTGATTGAACTTTGACCTGAAACGGGAAAATACGAATCTTAGTAAATTTACCCCTTTGTGTACTTGAGATGTGACTGGTGCTGTTCTGTCTCCTAGGTGTGCAGAGTGCCTTGTACGGCCTGATCCTGTCACTTGTCATCTGTGTAGCTGCGGTCGCCATCTTCACCACCCACCTCCTACTGCTGATCCCCGTACTGCTGACAATATTAGGTACAAATCTACACTGTGCTTTATATGCATCGTAATAAGCGTCAACTCTTCCCTGTCCTCCTGCTTCCCTGTCCTCCTGCTTCCATGTCCTTCTGCTTCCCTGTCCTCCTGCTTCCATGTGCTCCTGCTTCCCTGTCCTCCTGCTTCCCTGTCCTCCCCCTGTCCTCCTGCTACCCTGTCCTCCTGCTTCCCTGTCCTCCTGCTTCCATGTCCTTCTGCTTCCCTGTCCTCCTGCTTCCATGTGCTCCTGCTTCCCTGTCCTCCTGCTTCCCTGTCCTCCCCCTGTCCTCCTGCTACCCTGTCCTCCTGCTTCCCTGTCCTCCTGCTTCCATGTCCTCCTGCTTCCCTGTCCTTCTGCTTCCATGTCCTCCTGCTTCCATGTCCTCCTGCTTCCCTGTCCTCCCCCTGTCCACCTGCTACCCTGTCCTCCTGCTTCCCTGTCCTCCTGCTTCCATGTCCTCCTGCTTCCCTGTCCTCCTGCTTCCATGTCCTCCTGCTTCCATGTCCTCCTGCTTCCCTGTCCTCCTGCTTCCATGTCCTCCTGCTTCCATGTCCTCCTGCTTCCCTGTCCTTCTGCTTCCCTGTCCTCCTGCTTCCCTGTCCTCCCGCTACCCTGTCCTCCTGCTTCCCTGTCCTCCTGCTTCCATGTCCTCCTGCTTCCATGTCCTCCTGCTTCCATGTCCTCCTGCTTCCCTGTCCTCCTGCTTCCATGTCCTCCTGCTTCCATGTCCTCCTGCTTCCCTGTCCTCCTGCTTCCATGTCCTCCTGCTTCCCTGTCCTCCAGCTTCCCTGTCCTCCTGCTTCCCTGTCCTCCTGCTTCCCTTCTGCTTCCCTGTCCTCCTGCTTCCATGTCCTCCTGCTTCCATGTCCTCCTGCTTCCCTGTCCTCCTGCTTCCATGTCCTCCTGCTTCCATGTCCTCCTGCTTCCCTGTCCTCCTGCTTCCATGTCCTCCTGCTTCCCTGTCCTCCAGCTTCCCTGTCCTCCTGCTTCCCTGTCCTCCTGCTTCCCTTCTGCTTCCCTGTCCTCCTGCTTCCATGTCCTCCTGCTTCCATGTCCTCCTGCTTCCCTGTCCTCCTGCTTCCATGTCCTCCTGCTTCCATGTCCTCCTGCTTCCCTGTCCTCCTGCTTCCATGTCCTCCTGCTTCCCTGTCCTCCAGCTTCCCTGTCCTCCTGCTTCCCTGTCCTCCTGCTTCCCTTCTGCTTCCATGTCCTCCTGCTTCCATGTCCTCCTGCTTCCCTGTCCTCCTGCTTCCCTGTCCTTCTGCTTCCCTGTCCTCCTGCTTCCCTGTCCTTCTGCTTCCCTGTCCTCCTGCTTCCCTGTCCTCCTGCTTCCCTATCCTCCTGCTTCCCTTCTGCTTCCCTGTCCTCCTGCTTCCCTGTCCTCCTGCTTCCCTTCTGCTTCCCTGTCCTCCTGCTTCCCTGTCCTCCTGCTTCCCTTCTGCTTCCCTGTCCTCCTGCTTCCCTGTCCTCCTGCTTCCCTGTCCTCCTGCTTCCATGTCCTCCTGCTTCCCTGTCCTCCTGCTTCCATGTCCTCCTGCTTCCATGTCCTCCTGCTTCCCTGTCCTCCTGCTTCCATGTCCTCCTGCTTCCATGTCCTCCTGCTTCCATGTCCTCCTGCTTCCCTGTCCTTCTGCTTCCCTGTCCTCCTGCTTCCCTGTCCTCCCCCTGTCCACCTGCTACCCTGTCCTCCTGCTTCCCTGTCCTCCTGCTTCCATGTCCTCCTGCTTCCCTGTCCTCCTGCTTCCATGTCCTCCTGCTTCCATGTCCTCCTGCTTCCCTGTCCTCCTGCTTCCATGTCCTCCTGCTTCCATGTCCTCCTGCTTCCCTGTCCTCCTGTTTCCCTGTCCTCCTGCTTCCCTGTCCTCCTGCTTCCCTGTCCCCCTGCTTCCCTGTCCCCCTGCTTCCCTGTACTCCTGTCCTTCTGCTTCCCTGTTCTCCTGCTTCCCTGTCCTCCTGCTTCCATGTCGTCCTGCTTCCCTGTCCTCCTGCTTCCATGTCCTCCTGCTTTCATGTCCTCCTGCTTCCCTGTCCTACTGCTTCCATGTCCTCCTGCTTCCATGTCCTCCTGCTTCCCTGTCCTCCTGCTTCCATGTCCTCCTGCTTCCCTGTCCTCCTGCTTCCCTGTCCTCCTGCTTCCCTGTCCCCCTGCTTCCCTGTCCCCCTGCTTCCCTGTCCCCCTGCTTCCCTGTCCTCCTGCTTCCCTGTCCTCCTGCTTCCTCCTGCTACCCTGTCCTCCTGCTTCCTCCTGCTACCCTGTCCTCCTGCTTCCATGTCCTCCTGCTTCCCTGTCCTCCTGCTTCCTCCTGCTACCCTGTCCTCCTGCTTCCTCCTGCTACCCTGTCCTCCTGCTTCCATGTCCTCCTGCTTCCTCCTGCTTCCCTGTCCTTCTGCTTCCCTGTCCTCCTGCTTCCCTGTCCCCCTGCTTCCCTGTCCCCCTGCTTCCCTGTCCCCCTGCTTCCCTGTCCTCCTGCTTCCCTGTCCTCCTGCTACCCTGTCCTCCTGCTTCCATGTCCTCCTGCTTCTCTGTCCTCCTGCTTCCCTGTCCTCCTGCTTTCTTGTCCTCCTGCTTCCCTGTCCTCCTGTTTCCCTGTACTACTGCTTCCATGTCCTCCTGCTTCCCTGTCCTCCTGCTTTCTTGTCCTCCTACTTCCCTGTCCTCCTGCTTCCCTGTCCTCCTGCTTCCCTGTCCTCCTGCTTCCCTGTCCTCCTGCTTCCATGTCCTCCTGCTTCCCTGTCCTCCTGCTTTCTTGTCCTCCTGCTTCCTTGTCCTCCTGCTTCCATGTCCTCCTGCTTCCCTGTCCTCCTGCTTCCCTGTCCTCCTGATTCCCTGTCCTCCCGCTTCCCTGTCCTCCCGCTTCCCTGTCCCCCTGCTTCCCTGTCCTCCTGCTTCCCTGTCCTCCTGCTTCCCTGTCCCCCTACTTCCCTGTCCCCCTGCTTTCATGTCCTCCTGCTTCTCTGTCCTCCTGCTTCCCTGTCCTCCTGCTTCCCTGTCCTCCTGATTTTCTGTCCTTCTGCTTCCCTGTCCTACTGCTTTCTTGTCCTCCTGCTTCCTTGTCCTCCTGCTTCCCTGTCCTCCTGCTTCCATGTCCTCCAGATTTTCTGTCCTTCTGCTTCCCTGTCCCCCGTTTCCCTGTCCTTCTGCTTCCCTGTCCCCCCTGTTTCCCTGTCCTTCTGCTTCCATGTCCTCCTGCTTCCCTGTCCTCCTGCTTCCATGTCCTCCTGCTTCCCTGTTCTCCTGCTTCCCTATCCCCCTGCTTCCATGTCCTCCTTCCCTGTCCTCCTGCTTCCCTGTCCTCCAGGTTCCCTGCCCTCCTGTTTCCCTGTCCTCCTGCTTCCCTGTCCTCCTGCTTCCCTGTCCCCCTGCTTCCCTGTCCCCCTGCTTCCCTGTCCTCCTGTCCTTCTGCTTCCCTGTTCTCCTGCTTCCCTGTCCTCCTGCTTCCCTGTCCCCCTGCTTCCCTGTCCTCCAGCTTCCTTGTCCTCCTGCTTCCCTGTCGTCCTGCTTCCCTGTCGTCCTGCGTCCCTGTCCTCCTGCTTCCCTGTCCCCAAGCTTCCCTGTCCCCCTGCTTCCCTGTCCCTCTGCTTCCCTGTCCTCCTGTTTCCCTGTCCTCCCCCTGTCCTCCTGCTTCCCTGTCCTTCTGCTTCCCTGTGCTCCTGATTCCCTGTGCTCCTGCTTCCCTGTCCTCCTGTTTCCCTGTCCTCCTGTTTCCCTGTCATCCTGCTTCCATGTCCTTCTGTTTCCCTGACGTCCTGCTTCCCTGACGTCCTGCTTCCCTGTCCTCCTGATTTTCTGTCCTCCTGCTTTCCTGTCCTCCTGATTCCCTTTCCTTCTGCTTCCCTGTCCTCCTGATTCCCTGTCCTTCTGCTTCCATGTCCTTCTGCTTCCCTGTCCTCCTGCTTCCATGTCCTCATGCTTCCCTGTCCTCCCCCTGTCCTCCTGCTTCCCTGTCCTCCTGTTTCCCTGTCCTCCCCCTGACCTCCTGCTTCCCTGTCCTCCTGTTTCCCTGTCCTCCTGTTTCCCTGTCCTCCAGCTTCCCTGTCCTCCTGTTTCCCTGTCCTCCCCCTGACCTCCTGCTTCCCTGTCCTCCTGTTTCCCTGTCCTCCTGTTTCCCTGTCCTCCAGCTTCGCTGTCCTCCT
Organism: Pseudophryne corroboree; assembly: GCF_028390025.1. Taxonomy (NCBI): domain Eukaryota; kingdom Metazoa; phylum Chordata; class Amphibia; order Anura; family Myobatrachidae; genus Pseudophryne; species Pseudophryne corroboree. The sequence continues at coordinate 624,704 of NW_026967475.1, forward strand.
GCTTCCCTGTCCTCTTGATTCCCTGTCCTTCTGCTTCCATGTCCTCCTGCTTCCCTTTCCTCCTGTTTCCCTGTCCCTCTGCTTCCCTGTCCCCCTGCTTCCCTGTCCTCCTGCTTCCCTGTCCCCATGCGTCCCTGTCCCCATGCTTCCCTGTCCCCATGCTTCCCTGTCCCCCTGCGTCTCTGTCCCCCTGCGTCTCTGTCCTCCTGCTTCCCTGTCCTCCTGTTTCCCTGTCCTCCCCTGACCTCCTGCTTCCCTGTCCTCCTGCTTCCCTGTCCTCCTGTTTCCCTGTCCTCCAGCTTCCCTGTCCTCCTGCTTCCCTGTCCTCCTGTTTCCCTGTCCTCCAGCTTCCCTGTCCTCCTGCTTCCCTGTCCTCCAGCTTCCCTGTCCTCCTGCTTCCCTGTCCTCCTAATTCCATGTCCTTCTGCTTCCCTGTCCTCCTGCTTCCCTGTCCTCCTGCATCCCTGTCCTCCTGTTTCCCTGTCCTCCCCCTGTCCTCCTGCTTCCCTGTCCTCCTGCTTCCCTGTCCTTCTGCTTCCCTTTCCTCCTGTTTCCCTGTCCCTCTGCTTCCCTGTCCCCCTTCTTCCCTGTCCCCCTTCTTCCCTGTCCCCCTGCTTCCCTGTCCCCCTGCCCCCTGCGTCCCTGTCCCCCTGCGTCCCTGTCCCCATGCTTCCCTGTCCCCATGCTTCCCTTTCCCCCTGCGTCCCTGTCCTCCTGCTTCCCTTTCCTCCTGTTTCTCTGTCCCTCTGCTTCCCTGTCCCCCTTCTTCCCTGTCCCCCTGCTTCCCTGTCCCCCTGCTTCCCTGTCCTCCTGCTTCCCTGCCCTCCTGCTTCCCTGCCCTCCTGCTTCCTTGTCCTCCTGATTTTCTGTCCTCCTGCTTCCCTGTCCTCCTGCTTCCCTGTCCTCCTGTTTCCCTGTCCTCCTGCTTCCCTGTCCTCCTGTTTCCCTGTCCTCCCCCTGTCCTCCTGTTTCCCTGTCCTCCTGTTTCCCTGTCCCCCTGCCCCCCTGCTTCCCTGTCCCCCTGCTTCCCTGTTCTCCTGCTTCCCTGTTCTCCTGCATCCCTGTCTTCCTGCTTCCCTGTTCTCCTGCATCCCTGTCCCCCTGATTCCCTGTTCTCCTGCTTCCCTGTCCCCCTGATTCCCTGTTCTCCTGCATACCTGTCCTCCTGCATCCCTGTCTTCCTGCTTCCCTGTCTTCCTGCTTCCCTGTTCTCCTGCATCCCTGTCTTCCTGCTTCCCTGTTCTCCTGCATCCCTGTCCCCCTGATTCCCTGTTCTCCTGCTTCCCTGTCCCCCTGATTCCCTGTTCTCCTGCATCCCTGTCTTCCTGCTTCCCTGTTCTCCTGCATCCTTGTCCTCCTGCATCCCTGTCTTCCTGCTTCCCTGTCTTCCTGCTTCCCTGTTCTCCTGCATCCCTGTCTTCCTGCTTCCCTGTCTTCCTGCTTCCCTGTTCTCCTGCATCCCTGTCTTCCTGCTTCCCTGTCCTTCTGCTGTCCTGTCCTCCTGCTTCTCTGTACTGTATGTACGAGAGTGCACCAATGCAGGTACAGTACTGTATGTACGAGAGTGCACCAATGCAGGTACAGTACTGTATGTACGAGAGTGCACCAATGCAGGTACAGTACTGTATGTACGAGAGTGCACCAATGCAGGTACTGTACTGTATGTACGAGAGTGCACCAATGCAGGTACAGTACTGTATGTACAAGAGTGCACCAATGCAGGTACAGTACTGTATGTACGAGAGTGCACCAATGCAGGTACAGTACTGTATGTACGAGAGTGCACCAATGCAGGTACAGTACTGTATGTACGAGAGTGCACCAATGCAGGTACTGTACTGTATGTACGAGAGTGCACCAATGCAGGTACAGTACTGTATGTACGAGAGTGCACCAATGCAGGTACAGTACTGTATGTACGAGAGTGCACCAATGCAGGTACAGTACTGTATGTACGAGAGTGCACCAATGCAGGTACAGTACTGTGCAAAGATTTTAGGCAGGTATGGAAAAATTGTGTAAGAATGCTAAAAAATTGATGCGTTAATAGTTTAGTTTATTTTTATCAATTTATCGACAAAATGCAAAGTGAATGAACAGAAAATGAAATAAAAGCAATATTTGGTGTGACCTTCCTTTGCCTTCAAAACAGCATCAATTATTCTAGGTACACTTGCACACAGTTTCTAAAGGAACTGGGTAGGGAAGTTGTTTCAAACATCTTGGAGAACTAATAACATATATATCTGTGGATGTAGGCGTGGTCAAATCCTTCTGTCTCTTCATGTAATCCTAGACAGACCCGCTGATGTTGAGATCAGGGCTCTGTGGGGGCCATATCATCACTTCCAGGACTCCTTGTTCTTCTTTACGCTGAAGATAGTTCTTAATGACATTTATACTGTACTGTACGCCCATCTCACCTGTGCTTGATAAGAGGATGGCAGTGAGTGAGAGGAGTGACGCGTTTCTCTCTTGGTGTCTTGCAGGTGTTGTGTGCTTAGTGGTGACCATCATGTACTGGCTGGGCTGGGAGATGGGAGCTGTAGAGGCAATTTCCCTGTCCATCCTCGTCGGCTCATCAGTGGATTATTGTGTCCATTTGGTGGAGGGTTACCTACTAGCCGGAGAGAGCCTCCCTCTGCATCTCATGGAGGTGAGTATCCAACCCGGCCACACCTCATTTATAGTAATTACATTCTACAGTTCTGTATGGGCTTTCTGCCTTTGCTTGTGAGTGATAGTACCTCCCTGTCTGCCCGGCTAACGTCGGTAATGACTAGTGCATTATATAACCCAAGTATCTAACCCATGTGTATACCCCACGTATCTAACCCACGTGTATAACCCAAGTATCTAACCCATGTGTATACCCCACGTATCTAACCCATGTGTATACCCCACGCATCTAACCTACACGTATCTAACCCATGTGTATACCCCATGTATCTAACCCATGTGTATACCCCATGTATCTAACCCATGTTTATAACCCACGTATCTAACCCACACGTATCTAACCCATGTGTATACTTCACGTATCTAACCCATGTGTACACCCCACGTATCTAACCCATGTGTATACCCCACATATCTAACCCATGTGTATACACCATGTATCTAACCCATGTATAGTATATGACCCGTGTATAGTATATAACCCATGTATAGTATATAACCCATGTATAGTATATAACCCATGTATAGTATATAACCCATGTCCTCCGTCCCAGAGTGCTCCCCCGCTCCATCACTGTAGTCATACACTCCATCAGACTGCATGTAATATTATATAGCAGGGATTTCTCCCACGTACTCCAGTGCTGGTGTGTTAGATACACACACAGCCCCACTGAAGGTAGATACGGGCATTGCATAGCTGATAACAGCTGGTGGATCTGGGCTTTTGTCACGCAGGACACGAATGCACCGTATGCACACTTCCACGTCAGTAAGACTCTGCTCTTTTGGAGGCGCTTCCTTTGCACCAGGTAGAGGACAAGTGCGCTCTGATGACTATTGGTATAGCTGCAGTAAAGCTTTGGAGAGCTCCACCCTGCTATTAGATAGTAAGCTTACATGTACAAGGCCAGATTTACTTTCTGTGTCATGATCCCCTCGGTGAACAGCACTGTTTCATATGTCTGTAGAAATAAAAGTTGATAATATGGTGATTGGCGACCTTACGCATGCCAACAGATGTGTTCTCATACACCCAATCAGCATTGCTGAGACGCTCCGCCACAAGTAGCGATTGGATAGATTCCCAAATTATTTTATTTTGCCGCAAGACAATTCGTATAAAGTAGCATTTCTTAAGAAGAATCACAAGGCGTGGTTACGTCGCACATATTATTGCATGGCTAATGTGGCCATACTGTGTAAATGGGGAAAGGTATGTGTGGACACATCACTTTGCTTAGCAGAGCAGAGCCGTGTGGACGCTCCCCCACACTCCTAGGCCTCCTCTGTGGATCAGACCCTGGACTGTAAATGACATCAGAATAACATCAGCTACGCTCCGGAATAACCTCTCGCAGAATATGGTAATGCCGCGCTGTACATCACTAGGCACTAATGACTGGTAATGCCATGCTGTACATCACTAGGCACTAATGACTGATAATGCCGTGCTGTACATCACTAGGCACTAATGACTGATAATGCCGTGCTGTACATCTCTAGGCACTAATGTCTGGTAATGCCGTGCTGTATGTCTCTGGGCACTAATGATTGATAATGCCGTGCTGTACGTCTCTGGGCACTAATGACTGGTAATGCCGTGCTCTACGTCTCTGGGCACTAATGACTGGTAATGCCGTGCTCTACGTCTCTGGGCACTAATGACTGGTAATGCCGTGCTGTACATCGCTGCGCACTAATGGCTGGTAATGCCATGCTGTACATCTCTGGGCACTAATGACTGGTAATGCCGTGCTGTACATCTCTGAGCAATAATGACTGATAATGCCGTGCTGTACGTCTCTGGGCACTAATGACTGATAATGCCGTGCTGTACTTCTCTGGGCACTAATGACTGGTAATGCCGTGCTGTACATCACTAGGCACTAATGACTGGTAATGCCGTGCTGTACATCTCTGGGCACTAATGACTGGTAATGCCGTGCTGTACATCTCTGGGCACTAATGACTGGTAATGCCGTGCTGTACGTCTATGGGCACTAATGACTGGTAATGCTGTGCTGTACATCACTAGGCACTAATGACTGGTAATGCTGTGCTGTATGTCTCTGGGCACTAATGACTGGTAATGTTGTGCTGTATATCTGGGCACTAATGATTGATAATGCCGTGCTGTATATCTCTAGGCACTAATGATTGGTAATGCCATGCTGTACATCTCTGGGCCCTGATGACTGGTAATGCCGTGCTGTACGTCTCTGGGCACTAATGTCTGTTAATGCCGTGCTGTACGTCTCTGTGCACTAATGACTGGTAATGCCGTGCTGTACGTCTCTGGGCACTAATGTCTGGTAATTCCGTGCTGTACGTCTCTGGGCACTAATGACTGATAATGCCGTGCTGTACTTCTCTGGGCACTAATGACTGGTAATGCCGTGCTGTACATCTCTGGGCACTAATGACGTAATGCCGTGCTGTATGTCTCTGGGCACTAATGACTGATAATGCCATGCTGTACATCTCTGGGCACTAATATCTGGTAATGCCGTGCTGTACGTCTATGGGCACTAATGACTGGTAATGCCATGCTGTACATCTCTGGGCACTAATGACTGGTAATGCCGTGCTGTACGTCTCTGGGCACTAATGACTGGTATGCCGTGCTGTATATCACTAGGCACTAATGTCTGGTAATGCCGTACTGTATGTCTCTGGGCACTAATGTCTGGTAATGCCATGCTGTATATCTCTAGACACTAATGTCTGGTAATGCCGTGCTGTATGTCTCTGGGCACTAATGACTGATAATGCCATGCTGTACATCTCTGGGCACTAATATCTGGTAATGCCGTGCTGTACACCTCTGTACACTGATGACTGGTAATGCCGTGCTGTACATCACTAGGCACTAATGTCTGGTAATGCTGTGCTGTATGTCTCTGGGCACTAATGTCTGGTAATGCCATGCTGTATATCTCTGGACACTAATGTCTGGTAATGCCGTGCTGTACGTCTCTGGGCACTAATGACTGATAATGCCATGCTGTACATCTCTGGGCACTAATATCTGGTAATGCCGTGCTGTACACCTCTGGACACTGATGACTGGTAATGCCGTGCTGTACATCACTAGGCACTAATGTCTGGTAATGCCGTACTGTATGTCTCTGGGCACTAATGTCTGGTAATGCCATGCTGTATATCTCTGGACACTAATGTCTGGTAATGCCCTGCTGTACGTCTCTGGGCACTAATGACTGATAATGCCATGCTGTACATCTCTGGGCACTAATATCTGGTAATACCGTGCTGTACACCTCTGGACACTGATGACTGGTAATGCCGTGCTGTACACCTCTGGGCACTAATGACTGATAATGCCGTGCTGTACGTCTCTGGGCACTAATGACTGGTAATGCCGTGCTGTACATCTCTGGGCACCAATGACTGGTAATGCTGTGCTGTACGTCTCTGGGCACTAGTGACTGGTAATGCCGTACTGTATGTCTCTGGGCACTAATGACTGGTAATGCTGTACTGTATGTCTCTGGGCACTAATATCTGGTAATACCGTGCTGTACACCTCTGGACACTGATGACTGGTAATGCCGTGCTGTACACCTCTGGGCACTAATGACTGGTAATGCCGTGCTGTACATCTCTGGGCACTAATATCTGGTAATACCGTGCTGTACACCTCTGGACACTGATGACTGGTAATGCCGTGCTGTACACCTCTGGGCACTAATGACTGATAATGCCGTGCTGTACGTCTCTGGGCACTAATGACTGATAATGCCGTGCTGTACGTCTCTGGGCACTAATGACTGGTAATGCCGTGCTGTACATCTCTGGGCACCAATGACTGGTAATGCTGTGCTGTACGTCTCTGGGCACTAGTGACTGGTAATGCCGTACTGTATGTCTCTGGGCACTAATGACTGGTAATGCTGTACTGTATGTCTCTGGGCACTAATATCTGGTAATACCGTGCTGTACACCTCTGGACACTGATGACTGGTAATGCCGTGCTGTACACCTCTGGGCACTAATGACTGGTAATGCCGTGCTGTACTTCTCTGGGCACTAATATCTGGTAATACCGTGCTGTACACCTCTGGACACTGATGACTGGTAATGCCGTGCTGTACACCTCTGGGCACTAATGACTGATAATGCCGTGCTGTACGTCTCTGGGCACTAATGACTGATAATGCCGTGCTGTACGTCTCTGGGCACTAATGACTGGTAATGCCGTGCTGTACATCTCTGGGCACCAATGACTGGTAATGCTGTGCTGTACGTCTCTGGGCACTAGTGACTGGTAATGCCGTACTGTATGTCTCTGGGCACTAATGACTGGTAATGCTGTACTGTATGTCTCTGGGCACTAATATGTGGTAATACCGTGCTGTACACCTCTGGACACTGATGACTGGTAATGCCGTGCTGTACACCTCTGGGCACTGATGACTGGTAATGCCGTGCTGTACATCTCTGGGCACTAATATCTGGTAATACCGTGCTGTACACCTCTGGACACTGATGACTGGTAATGCCGTGCTGTACACCTCTGGGCACTAATGACTGATAATGCCGTGCTGTACGTCTCTGGGCACTAATGACTGATAATGCCGTGCTGTACACCTCTGGACACTGATGACTGGTAATGCCGTGCTGTACATCACTAGGCACTAGTGTCTGGTAATGCCGTGCTGTATGTCTCTGGGCACTAATGTCTGGTAATGCCATGCTGTATATCTCTGGACACTAATGTCTGGTAATGCCGTGCTGTACGTCTCTGGGCACTAATGACTGATAATGCCATGCTGTACATCTCTGGGCACTAATATCTGGTAATACCGTGCTGTACACCTCTGGACACTGATGACTGGTAATGCCGTGCTGTACACCTCTGGGCACTAATGACTGGTAATGCCGTGCTGTACACCTCTGGGCACTAATGACTGATAATGCCGTGCTGTACATCTCTGGGCACTAATATGTGGTAATACCGTGCTGTACACCTCTGGACACTGATGACTGGTAATGCCGTGCTGTACACCTCTGGGCACTAATGACTGATAATGCCGTGCTGTACGTCTCTGGGCAGTAATGACTGGTAATGCTGTGATGGACACACAAATCTGTACTCATTAGGGAAGAGTGAGAGGAATGAGAATAATGCAGCGAGATTGGCTCACACTGAGGCTTTGATGCAGAGAGGCTCTGAAGCTGCAGGGGGCTCCAGAATGAGAGAGTCTTCTATGGAAAACAGCCGGACGGTAACATGAAACTGTTCTGGGTATGAGAAGAGAACTGATGTTACCCGTGCTATCAGGTCATTATTATCCCAAGGACAATGTGAGATCTGACTGCTGGCACTGGGCAGGAGGACCTAGCACCAGCCACAATGGATGAGCTTTCTGCCTGCAGCATTGGCTACGGATGGGGAACCTGTGAGAATAGGAGGTAATGCAGCAGGACCCCTAAGTCCAAAGCTGACATCCCCCTGCAGCTCTCTCTCCTCTCCCTGTTGCCGAGGTGCTTCCCATAACATCAGGGCTGTGTCCGGATAGGATATATGTAGGTCAGATAGTGTATAGACGCTAGCTGTATGAGGACACAGCCTGTACGGCGATGCAGAGCTGTATAGTGGTCTGTTTTGAAACGCTCTGTGCATGATCTGTATCAAGTACAGACAATGCGGAGGCAGAAGGTGACCTATAGATAGTCCTGTAGGCAGCAGGTAACATATAGTCCTATAGGTAGCCGGTAACATATAGTCCTATAGGCAGAAAGTGACCTATAGATAGTCCTATAGGCAGCGGGTAACATATAGTCCTATAGGTGGCCGGTAACATATAGTCCTATAGGCAGCGGGTAACATATAGTCCTATAGGTAGCCGGTAACATATAGTCATATAGGCAGCAGGTAACATATAGTCCTATAGGCAGCGGGTAACATATAGTCCTATAGGTAGCCGGTAACATATAGTCCTATAGGCAGAAGGTGACCTATAGATAGTCCTATAGGCAGCGGGTAACATATAGTCCTATAGGTAGCCGGTAACATATAGTCCTATAGGCAGCGGGTAACATATAGTCCTATAGGCAGCAGGTAACATATACATGGTCCTATAGGCAGCAGGTAACGTATACATGGTCCTATAGGCAGCAGGTAACATATACATGGTCCTATAGGCAGCAGGTAACGTATACATGGTCCTATAGGCAGCAGGTAACATATACATGGTCCTAATGCCTGGACTATACTTGTCTACTCGGAGCAGAGAAGCCCCTTCTATAGTAGGGTAGTGTGACAGATATAACCACTGACATCAGGACTGCTTCACCCCACGGCCATCGCGGCTTGGAGAATTGCCCCCTTAATAACATAGATTCTAGAGGAGGAGGAGGAGGAGGAGGAGGAGGTGGAGGTGGAGGAGGAGGAGGAGGAGGAGGAGGAGGAGGTGGAGGAGGAGGAGGAGGAGGAGGAGGAGGAGGAGGTGGAGGAGGAGGAGGAGGAGGAGGAGGAGGAGAGTGATGCTGGTGCACATAGGAACCTTTTCTCTTATATGTATAAATGTACTAGAGGGAAACCCCTGCATTTGTGATCTGTAATATTTGGCATCATTCCATTTCAGGACCCAGTGGCGTGCCGTCAGTGGAGAGTCACAGAGGCCATCCGCCATGTTGGTGTGGCCATCGTGTCCAGCGCAATCACAACCGTCATAGCCACCATCCCTCTCTTCTTTTGCATCATCGCTCCCTTTGCAAAGTTTGGAAAGATTGTGGCTTTGAACACCGGCATCTCCATCCTGTACACTCTGGGCGTGAGTACGGCGTTACTCAGCATCATGGCGCCCAGCGCGTTTGTCAGAAGCAGGACTTCTTTCCTGAAAGCCGTTCTGGTGGTCATCCTCTGCGCCGCTGGGAGTCTCTGTGTTTACGTTGTCCTACTGAAAACAGGGTTGACCATTCCGTTCCTCAGCGGGACTCCGGCATAGTGCAAACTTTTTCTACATCTCTTTTCTATACACACTTTTTTCCTCAGCGGCGGATAATGTCGGATGTGCGCAGCACACTGTGTTTTCTTTTATTACAAATGCACTTTTCTTTCTATAGATGATGCATTCAACAGCGCCCCGGGAGCCGCATAGATTCTTAGCCGCGCGGAACCTGTGCCATTACCGCCTGACGCCGTAGCAGAGGATTGTTGTATCGTATAGACGCAGCATTTGTGGCCTTATTCAGCATTGAAGGTCCAGCAAAAATGGTTGTAATTATGAGTGACGTTTACAGGGCGTACGTAGGGATCGCGGCGGCCCGTACAAGGCTGAGTCCTGTTCAGGACGCTGTATTACTACTGTACAAACTGTATTTTCCAAACTTGTGTTTTCCGTGCACCCTCTGGAAGGGCTCTCCGTGTAGAATTCTGCCTGTAACATAACATATACGTAGACTAGTGTGTAATTGATGTTTCTCACCTTTTCCTGTGGACGCTACTTTTGTTTAATTGCTGTGGCACACGCCTCTCAGACTTTGTGTTATTCTTTTGCAAGCTGGTCATGTCCAGAAAAACGACTGTGCAACGCGTTTCACCAAACTGCTAATGAGCAGTGGCTACTTCCTAAGCAGATGGACAGATTGTTTTCTAATGGCACAAAATGAAAGCTGGCATTGTTACAATCAGCTGTGTACGTGGAACAGTTTGCTGGTCATCTGTGGAGGTCCTGTAAAGCAGACACAGCCTCGGGGGAGGACGCCAGCTCTCTAGTTTGCCAGCAGTGTTGTTACAGGCTCAGAGTCCTTTACAGGAAAGTTTAGAAATAATAACAAACAACTTGCCTGGATCTTTTGTTCTAAAAGCACAATTGCGGCTGGATTCAGAAAACCAATATTCCTCCAGTAATGAGCAGACTGTAGATGTGTGACTTTGTAATTTGTTCAATTAAAACAAAACTTGGAAGGAGCAGAGCGTTGGATGAATAATTACAGTATAAGGGGATTGGTGCCATTTGGCAGAGTACAGTAGCTGCAGAGTCACGTAATGCTCCGTACTGTGTGTGTAGTGTGTAGTGTGTGCTGTGTGTGCTACATGTAGTGTGTACTGTGAGTGCTGTGTGCTATATGTAGTGTGAACAGTGTAGTGTGGGCTGTAGGTAGTGTGTGTTCTGTGTGTAGTATGCTGTATGTAGTGTGCTGTGTGTGGTGTGTGCTGTGTGTGCTATATGTAGTGTGTACAGTGTAGTGTGTGTTGTGTGTAGTGTGGGCTGTAGGTAGTGTGTGCTATAGGTAGTGTGTGCTGTGAAGTGTGTGCTATATTTAGTGTGTACAGTGTAGTGTGTGCTATATGTAGTGTGTGATGTATGTAGTGTGGGCTGTGTGTAGTGCGCTGTGTGTAGTATGTGATGTGTGTAGTGTGGGCTGTGTGTAGTATGTGATGTGTGTAGTGTGTGATGTGTGTAGTATGTGATGTGTGTAGTGTGGGCTGTGTGTAGAGTGTGCAGTGTGTGATGTGTGTAGTGTGGGCTGTGTGTAGTGCGTGATGTGTGTAGTGCGTGATGTGTGTAGTGTGGGCTGTGTGTAGAGTGTGGGCTGTGTGTAGAGTGTGATGTGTGTAGAGTGTGATGTGTGTAGAGTGTGATGTGTGTAGAGTGGGCTGTGTGTAGTGTGAGCTGTGTGTAGTGTGGGCTGTGTGTAGTGTGGTCTGTGTGTAGTGTGGTCTGTGTGTGATGTGTGTAGAGTGTGATGTGTGTAGTGTGGGCTGTGTGTAGTGTGGGCTGTGTGTAGTATGTGATGTGTGTAGTGTGGGCTGTGTGTAGAGTGTAATGTGTGTAGTGTGTGATGTGTGTAGTGTGAGCTGTGTGTGATGTGTGTAGAGTGTGATGTGTGTAGTGTGGGCTTGTGTAGTGTGGGCTGTGTGTAGTGTGGGCTGTATTGGAGATCACGGCACCTGCTGCAGATATGGTGGCAAAAAATACATGTGATTGTTTTGAGTATTGGAAATGTGGAAGTAATGCGCTGCATATGGGAACATGTATGGAAACTGGTGCTGTGATTCTGATTAGTGCTGTGATCATTATTGCTGTGATTCTGATTATTGCTGTGATTCTGATTAGTGCTGTGATTCTGATTACTGCTATGATTCTGATTAGTGCTGTGATTCTGATTAGTGCTGTGATTCTAGTTATTGCTGTGATTCTGATTAGTGCTGTGATTCTGATTATTGCTGTGATTCTGATTAGTGCTGTGATTCTGATTAGCGCTGTGATTCTGATTAGTGCTGTGATTTTGATTATTGCTGTGATTCTGGTTATTGCTGTGAATTTGATTAGTGCTGTGATTCTGATTAGTGCTGTGATTCTGGTTATTGCTGTGAATTTGATTAGTGCTGTGATTCTGGTTATTGCTGTGAATTTGATTAGTGCTGTGATTCTGGTTATTGCTGTGAATTTGATTAGTGCTGTGATTCTGGTTACTGCTGTGATTCTGATTATTGCTGTGAATTTGATTAGTGCTGTGATTCTGGTTATTGCTGTGAATTTGATTAGTGCTGTGATTCTGGTTACTGCTGTGATTCTGATTATTGCTGTTATTCTGGTTATTGCAGTGACTCTGATTAGTGCTGTGATTCTGGTTATTGCTGTGATTCTGATTATTGCTGTTATTCTGGTTATTGCAGTGATTCTGATTAGTGCTGTGATTCTGGTTATTGCTGTTATTCTGATTAGTGCTGTGATTAGTGCTGTGATTCTGGTTATTGCTGTGATTCTGATTAGTGCTGTGATTCTGATTAGTGCTGTGATTCTGGTTATTGCTGTGATTCTGATTAGTGCTGTGATTCTGGTTAGTGCTGTGATTCAGATTAGTGCTGCGATTCTGGTAAGTGCTGTGATTCTAGTTATTGCTGTGATTCTGATTAGTGCTGTGATTCTGATTAGTGCTGTGATTCTGGTTATTGCTGTGATTCTGATTAGTGCTGTGATTCTGGTTAGTGCTGTGATTCAGATTAGTGCTGCGATTCTGGTAAGTGCTGTGATTCTAGTTATTGCTGTGATTCTGATTAGTGCTGTGATTCTGATTAGTGCTGTGATTCTGGTTATTGCTGTGATTCTGATCAGTGCTGTGATTCTGGTTAGTGCTGTGATTCAGATTAGTGCTGTGATTCTGGTTATTGCTGTGATTCTGATTAGTGCTGTGATTCTGGTTAGTGCTGTGATTCAGATTAGTGCTGCGATTCTGGTAAGTGCTGTGATTCTAGTTATTGCTGTGATTCTGATTAGTGCTGTGATTCTGATTAGTGCTGTGATTCTGGTTATTGCTGTGATTCTGATTAGTGCTGTGATTCTGGTTAGTGCTGTGATTCAGATTAGTGCTGCGATTCTGGTAAGTGCTGTGATTCTAGTTATTGCTGTGATTCTGATTAGTGCTGTGATTCTGATTAGTGCTGTGATTCTGGTTATTGCTGTGATTCTGATCAGTGCTGTGATTCTGGTTAGTGCTGTGATTTAGATTAGTGCTGCGATTCTGGTAAGTGCTGTGATTCTAGTTATTGCTGTGATTCTGATTAGTGCTGTGATTCTGGTTAGTGCTGCGATTCTGATTAGTGCTGCGATTCTAATTAGTGCTGTGATTCTGATTAGTGCTGTGATTATTGTTGTGATTCTGATTAGTGCTGTGATTCTGGTTAGTGCTGTGATTCTGATTAGTGCTGTGATTAGTGCTGTGATTCTGGTTATTGCTGTGATTCTGATTAGTGCTGTGATTCTGGTTATTGCAGTGATTCTGATTATTGCTGTTATTCTGGTTATTACAGTGACTCTGATTAGTGCTGTGATTCTGATGAGTGCTGTGATTCTGGTTATTGCAGTGATTCTGATTAGTGCTGTGATTCTGGTTATTGCTGTGAGTCTGATTAGTGCTGTGATTCTGGTTAGTGCTGTGATTCTGGTTAGTGCTGTGAAGCTGATTAGTGCTGTGATTCTGATTAGTGCTGTGATTCTGGTTACTGCTCATTTTCCTTGTGCACCACTTTTCTTAAGTGTTCTTAAATAAGCTGCAAGTACTCTAGCTTGTGTTAAGGTATGGAAATGTTTTTAACCAAGACACTTACCCTTCTCTGCCCAGGCACTTACCTATGCAGTATGTACTGCTGGGAGACTCTCACACAAGGGGGGTGGATTCAGTGCTATGGCGGATGGTATTGGTCTTAGGCGTAATCTGGGGGCACAGGATGTATTGATAGGTTACGTGTCATTGGTCCTGAATTGATTGCAGAGTTTCATTTTCTCCCCCAACCAGGCTGACAATAGTAATTGTATTTATATAGAGCTTTTTCCCAGCAGACTGAAAGTCACTTTCCAAGTAGCAGAAACATAGCAGAGTATCACAGCATGGAGAACGCAGCGGACACAACGCGCTTAATGCAGGATTATTGCGTCCGCATTCATTAGAAACTTCCACAGGTGTTATAACCTATCCACAGAAGGTGCCAGGTGAGGCAGACATCGTGGGCGCACTACAAAGGCTCCGGTGATTAGACGTATACAGGTGACTGACGCATGTGTAATATGATATGTACTGCATGAATACATCACACTGCCCACGGAAGAACCCTGCCACTCAGCCATCTGGGGGCACTGCATAGGTTACATTCGGCAGGGGTGCAATTAGCAGAAGTATAACATCCAGCTGGAAGGAAAACACAAGAAAGAAATGGAGAAGCTGGATACAAAGGCACACAATGACATCACTATGTAAACTAGAATAAAGTTAAACATGAGGGAATAAACTTCTACAAGCCTAGCGTCTCCCTCGCTCCAGTGTGTGGCCTTGTCACATCCAGCAGTTTGTTGCGTACAACTGGGCCGAAACACAAGACTGTCCACGAACCCAGTGTCTGAGGTACATGGTAACAGAATAATAACTAAGGTGGCGTGAAGTAATAATACCACATAATATGAATAGGCCAAAACCCAAAATTAGTTATAATTCTGGGGATGTTGGTTATATTGGTTTCCTCCTGTTTAACTCCGGCATAACTCTGAAAAGTATAGAATCGAATAACACTTATAATCTGAAGCCCTCACATCAACAATCACAAAAAACAATCTGCAGATTCTGAGATTTTTTTTCCCCAGATTCCTTAATCCACCAATCTGTGTCCAATGGAAACACATTTCTGTGTAGCAGGACCTATGGCAGTGACGGCTGTAGGTTTCCCCAGCACTGAGATATTGGTATCTGGATGATAGGTCGACAGTCAATAGGTCAACACCATATGGTCAACAAGTACAGAAGGTGAACATGACACTGGTCGACACAAGTTGTTGGGTTTTGATTTTCTTTTGGGGGGGGGGGGGGGGTGTTACAAGTTTTTCCAACTGTTGCTTGACGTACTTTCCACATGGTACACGTTGTCACTGATTGTGGTCACATATGATGGACATACAGAATGACAGAGACGTGTGTTGGCCAATGACCCTGTCCGCTTTACCCACTGTCCACCTTTTATCAGTACCTCATGTCAGTTACATTTTATGGGCGGTATTCAATTCTTTTCACCCCCTTCCACACCCGTTCAGTTTCTGCTGCCGGGTGTGGTATAATTATTTCAGCTTGCTACCCCCGGGGTTTCGAGGCGCCCAACCTTTACGCAACTACACCTGATTACTATGGGCGCGATGACGGGGATCACTTTAGAAAGGAGATAGGGCGGTATTCAAATGATATATCACACCCAATGGGGGTCATTCCGAGTTGTTCGCTCGTTGCCGATTTTCGCTATGCTGCGATTAGTTGCAAATTGCGCATGCGCAAGGCACGCAGGGCGCATGCGCTTAGTTATTTAACACAAAACTTAGCAGATTTGCTGTGGATCCTGCGGCGCTTTTCAGTCGCACTGGTGTTCGGTAAATGATTGACAGGAAAGGGGCGTTTCTGGGCGGCAACTCAGCGTTTTCCCGGCGTTTGCAAAAATACGCAGGCGTGTCAGGTAAAAACGCGGGAGTGTCTGGAGAAACGGGGGGAGTGGCTGGCTGAACGCAGGGCGTGTTTGTGACGTCAAACCAGGAACTAAACAGACTGAGGTGATCGCAATCTAGGAGTAGGTCTGGAGCTACTCAGAAACTGCAGGGAATTATTTAGTAGCAGTTCTGCTAATCTTTCGTTCGCTACTCTGCTAAGCTAAGATACACTACCAGAGGGCGGCGGCCTAGCGTGTGCAATGCTGCTAAAAGCAGCTAGCGAGCGATCAACTCGGAATGAGGGCCAGTGTTTCAAAGACACAACTGTAGTTTTAGAAAAAGGCGACAATAACACAAGGCGAGTCACAGTATAAGGTGTACGCATGCTTATATGCAATGGAAGAAGCCATTGTTTTACAGACTGAAGTCATGAGAGTGCAGTCTGTCCTCCTACCTGAGGCTTCCTCATGAAGATCGGTTCTGCCCCCACGAAATGGCTGAACTATGATCACACAACGGGGAACGCTCTGACATATCATTATCATTTGTTCTTCAGTTATTATGCTCTTATTGTGTTAATGGCTTGGCTCGGCATCCGTCGCTACGGCTGCTGAATATTGAGACGCTACAAACAACGCCATGACTGGCATTTGAGAAATCAAATTGGATATTATATTATTGCTGGGGGTTACAAGAGTCTATGGATCTTTTTTAGGAACTAGAGAGGTAGGAAATAGGCATAAATCCCAGCTCTCTATCGCCAGGCCTGCGGATCCATTGTCTATCGCTGTGTAAGAGTTCCATCTGGAGTCGCACAGATTATTACTGTCTTCTAAAGACTGCCTTCCGGCTCAGGCGATTTATAATCCACGGCTGAATGACCCGCGTTGTTGGTGTCAGTGAGTAAATGCTCTCCTCTGTCTATAATGGAATGGATAGAAAGCCAGGAACTCTCTGTCATAATGTGCAGCACTTAGGAAGTGCTGAAATTGCCTGTCGCCTGCCTCTCCTCCAGCGTTACAGGCGGCGGATGGATGGCGGGGAAGCACTTCTGTCCTTTCTCACTCATGCAAATGAGATCTGATCTAAAACAATAGATTGCAGTGGAAATTGTGTCTCATTTGCTGAAAGGGAGAATACGGTTCTTTGTTTTTATGATAATTAACAGCAAATGGCGGAGCCGCCAAGCACTGACCTGCTGTATCCAAGGTGAGATATGGTTCTCAGACATACTCGCTGACATGTATTTATCTCGGATGTAGACAATGTTCTGCCATGGAGTGTACATCAAGACACTTTGCCGCTCCTCTGGCGATTCCCTTAGCTAGTCATGCAGATCTGCGATTTACGGAAATCAAAGCACATTACGATGCGTTTGCTAAGAGCTAAATGACATTGGCAAACAGCCGGCGCTGTCTAGTGAAAATGAAAACATTGTGCTAAATTTACTAAGTTGCTGCATTGGTGCATTTAGACATGGGCGTTAATTGATGGCGGTTTCTATGTCTTATTGATATTCAAGATTCGCTTTGCATACAGGTAAATGTCTAACTCTCCATCCCCCCGAATAGTGTAACGATGACACACAGGACAAGCTGATCAGTGCCCTGCTTCTAATAACATAATTTGTGTTACTGTGAATATATCCTGTCCAGCATGCAGATATAACGTGTGTCTGATGGCGGCTGTAACGCAAATACGTAATGTGACTTATTGCTAACAGATATAATGCCTCTCATTTACAGACAAGCATTCGGTTCTGTTCCCAAGCCAGTAGCGGCGCTATTATTATACAAGATTACGCTTCCCTGATGCCGGAGTCTCTGTGTATTATTTCTTATTACTGACAGTCTCAAGGATCTGTACGACATATTACCCTGAAATTGTTACAGAGACTCACATCGTGTGATGCTCCTGTCATGTCACTGTTCAGTCCTGAGTCGCTATTATGAGCAATTTGAGATAATGTGGAAAGCCTGTCTCAGTGAAATGCGTCACTCACAGCTACTTCAGCGTTGTGTCATACCGTATAAAGGCAGAATCAGCCTTGTATCTTATACTGCTTATGTAGAAAGTGAAGGTAAGCACCAGGAACGCTGCGGGTGATATGAGAGAGCGTGGAAAGCCTGTCTCAGTGAAACGCGTCACTCACAGCTTCTTCAGCGTTGTGTCATATAAAGGCAAAATCAGCCTTGTATCTTATACTGCTTATGTAGAAAGTGAAGGTAAGCATGAGGAATGCTGCGGGTGATATGAGAGAGCGTGGAAAGCCTGTCTCAGTGAAACGCGTCACTTACAGCTTCTTCAGCGTTGTGTCATATAAAGGCAAAATCAGCCTTGTATCTTTTACTGCTTATGTAGAAAGTGAAGGTAAGCATGAGGAATGCTGCAGGTGACATGAGAGAGCGTGGAAAGCCTGTCTCAGTGAAACGCGTCACTGACAGCTACTTCAGCGTTGTGTCATACCGTATAAAGGCAGAATCAGCCTTGTATCTTATACTGCTTATGTACAATGTGAAGGTAAGCACCAGGAACGCTGCAGGTGACATGAGAGAGCGTGGAAAGCCTGTCTCAGTGAAACGCGTCACTGACAGCTACTTCAGCGTTGTGTCATACCGTATAAAGGCAGAATCAGCCTTGTATCTTATACTGCTTATGTAGAATGTGAAGGTAAGCACCAGGAACGCTGCAGGTGACATGAGAGCGTGGAAAGCCTGTCTCAGTGAAACGCGTCACTCACAGCTTCTTCAGCGCTGTGTCATATAAAGGCAGAATCAGCCTTGTATCTTATACTGCTTATGTAGAATGTGAAGGTAAGCATGAGGAATGCTGCGGGTGATATGAGAGAGCGTGGAAAGCCTGTCTCAGTGAAACGCGTCACTCACAGCTACTTCAGCGTTGTGTCATACCGTATAAAGGCAGAATCAGCCTTGTATCTTATACTGCTTATGTAGAATGTGAAGGTAAGCACCAGGAATGCTGCAGGTGACATGAGAGAGCGTGGAAAGCCTGTCTCAGTGAAACGCGTCACTCACAGCTTCTTCAGCGTTGTGTAATATAAAGGCAAAATCAGCCTTGTATCTTTTACTGCTTATGTAGAAAGGAAGGTAAGCACGAGGAACGCTGCGGGTGACATGAGAGAGCATGGAAAGCCTGTCTCAGTGAAACGCGTCACTCACAGCTTCTTCAGCGTTGTCATATAAAGGCAGAATCAGCTTCGTATCTTATACTGCTTATGTAGAATGTGAAGGTAAGCACCAGGAACGCTGCAGGTGACATGAGAGAGCGTGGAAAGCCTGTCTCAGTGAAACGCGTCACTCACAGCTTCTTCAGCGCTGTGTCATATAAAGGCAGAATCAGCCTTGTATCTTATACTGCTTATGTAGAAAGGAAGGTAAGCACGTGGAATGCTGCGGGTGATATGAGAGAGCGTGGAAAGCCTGTCTCAGTGAAACGCGTCACTCACAGCTTCTTCAGCGTTGTCATATAAAGGCAGAATCAGCCTTGTATCTTATACTGCTTATGTAGAATGTGAAGGTAAGCACCAGGAATGCTGCAGGTGACATGAGAGAGCGTGGAAAGCCTGTCTCAGTGAAACGCGTCACTCACAGCTTCTTCAGCGTTGTGTAATATAAAGGCAAAATCAGCCTTGTGTCTTTTACTGCTTATGTAGAAAGGAAGGTAAGCACGAGGAATGCTGCGGGTGACATGAGAGAGCATGGAAAGCCTGTCTCAGTGAAACGCGTCACTCACAGCTTCTTCAGCATTGTCATATAAAGGCAGAATCAGCTTCGTATCTTATACTGCTTATGTAGAATGTGAAGGTAAGCACCAGGAACGCTGCAGGTGACATGAGAGAGCGTGGAAAGCCTGTCTCAGTGAAACGCGTCACTCACAGCTTCTTCAGCGCTGTGTCATATAAAGGCAGAATCAGCCTTGTATCTTATACTGCTTATGTAGAAAGGAAGGTAAGCACGTGGAATGCTGCGGGTGATATGAGAGAGCGTGGAAAGCCTGTCTCAGTGAAACGCGTCACTCACAGCTTCTTCAGCGTTGTCATATAAAGGCAGAATCAGCCTTGTATCTTATACTGCTTATGTAGAATGTGAAGGTAAGCACCAGGAACGCTGCAGGTGACATGAGAGAACGTGGAAAGCCTGTCTCAGTGAAACGCGTCACTCACAGCTTCTTCAGCATTGTGTCATATAAAGGCAGAATCAGCCTTGTATCTCTTACTGCTTATGTAGAAAGTGAAGGTAAGCATGAGGAACGCTGCGGGTGACATGAGAGAGCGTGGAAAGCCTGTTTCAGTGAAACGCGTCACTCACAGCTTCTTCAGCACTGTCATATAAAGGCAGAATCAGCCTTGTATCTTATACTGCTTATGTAGAAAGTGAAGGTAAGCATGTGGAATGCTGCGGGTGATATGAGAGAGCATGGAAAGCCTGTCTCAGTGAAACGCGTCACTCACAGCTTCTTCAGCGTTGTGTCATATAAAGGCAGAATCAGCCTTGTATCTTATACTGCTTATGTACAATGTGAAGGTAAGCACCAGGAATGCTGCGGGTGACATGAGAGAGCGTGGAAAGCCTGTCTCAGTGAAACGCGTCACTGACAGCTACTTCAGCGTTGTGTCATACCGTATAAAGGCAGAATCAGCCTTGTATCTTATACTGCTTATGTAGAATGTGAAGGTAAGCACCAGGAACGCTGCAGGTGACATGAGAGAGCGTGGAAAGCCTGTCTCAGTGAAATGCGTCACTCACAGCTTCTTCAGCATTGTGTCATATAAAGGCAGAATCAGCCTTGTATCTTATACTGCTTATGTAGAAAGTGAAGGTAAGCATGAGGAATGCTGCGGGTGACATGAGAGAGCGTGGAAAGCCTGTCTCAGTGAAACGCGTCACTGACAGCTACTTCAGCGTTGTGTCATACCGTATAAAGGCAGAATCAGCCTTGTATCTTATACTGCTTATGTAGAATGTGAAGGTAAGCACCAGGAACGCTGCAGGTGACATGAGAGCGTGGAAAGCCTGTCTCAGTGAAACGCGTCACTCACAGCATCTTCAGCGCTGTGTCATATAAAGGCAGAATCAGCCTTGTATCTTATACTGCTTATGTAGAAAGGAAGGTAAGCATGAGGAATGCTGCGGGTGATATGAGAGAGCGTGGAAAGCCTGTCTCAGTGAAACGCGTCACTCACAGCTACTTCAGCGTTGTGTCATACCGTATAAAGGCAGAATCAGCCTTGTATCTTATACTGCTTATGTAGAATGTGAAGGTAAGCACCAGGAATGCTGCAGGTGACATGAGAGAGCGTGGAAAGCCTGTCTCAGTGAAACGCGTCACTCACAGCTTCTTCAGCGTTGTGTCATATAAAGGCAAAATCAGCCTTGTATCTTTTACTGCTTGTGTAGAAAGGAAGGTAAGCACGAGGAACGCTGCGGGTGACATGAGAGAGCATGGAAAGCCTGTCTCAGTGAAACGCGTCACTCACAGCTTCTTCAGCGTTGTCATATAAAGGCAGAATCAGCTTTGTATCTTATACTGCTTATGTAGAATGTGAAGGTAAGCACCAGGAACGCTGCAGGTGACATGAGAGAGCGTGGAAAGCCTGTCTCAATGAAACGCGTCACTCACAGCTTCTTCAGCGCTGTGTCATATAAAGGCAGAATCAGCCTTGTATCTTATACTGCTTATGTAGAAAGGAAGGTAAGCACGTGGAATGCTGCGGGTGATATGAGAGAGCGTGGAAAGCCTGTCTCAGTGAAACGCGTCACTCACAGCTTCTTCAGCGTTGTCATATAAAGGCAGAATCAGCCTTGTATCTTATACTGCTTATGTAGAATGTGAAGGTAAGCACCAGGAACGCTGCAGGTGACATGAGAGAACGTGGAAAGCCTGTCTCAGTGAAACGCGTCACTCACAGCTTCTTCAGCGTTGTGTCATATAAAGGCAGAATCAGCCTTGTATCTCTTACTGCTTATGTAGAAAGTGAAGGTAAGCATGAGGAACGCTGCGGGTGACATGAGAAAGCGTGGAAAGCCTGTTTCAGTGAAACGCGTCACTCACAGCTTCTTCAGCACTGTCATATAAAGGCAGAATCGGCCTTATGTCTTGGCATACTGCTTATGTAGAAAGTGAAGGTAAGCACCAGGAACGCTGCAGGAGAGCGATAACTGTATAGCTAGTGGGTTACATACAGTACAAATATATTAAGGCTGGAGCTGTCCTTTAGTTACTACACAATAGTACAATTGTTACAGTATCTGTATTACCCCAAAGTCGGTGGCAGACATGAGATGGGGTGTGGGGTAATTATAAGGGTCAGAGACGCAGGCCTGTGTCCCCCTCAGATGAAACAGATACTACAGCAATGTCACTGACCCTGGATAGACCTAATACCACATCAGCGTCTCTGTAACAATAGCAGCATCATGGATCATTACAGTTACTGCACAAGGATAGGCATACGGTTTCTGCGGCTTTAAGCAAACAGTCCAGCATTACAGGAAGATTAGGGTTTAGCAGATACAGTAGATTATCACTAAGACGCATTAATCACTTTGCGTAGTTATGAAGTAAAGAAGGAAGAAATACCCGGACGTAATAACTGCAACGACAGCAGCTGAATGTTGTTTTACACGTCAGCGACTATTAGCAGGATCGTTAGCGGAATCGAACAACAATATACAGCCTCTATTATACTATCAGCCCACTGTAACATAGGAGGACAGGCCTGCCACATAGCGCAGTGGGCAGTATATCAACATCATAAAGTGAGCCGCCAGAACACATCATCCCTGGTGTCCTCTAGTCTACAGCCTCAGGTAGGTCTCCAGCTTATGGAGACCTTGCAGCACTCCCCAAGATGTAGGGGGAGATCCAAGGTGGGCATACACAGGGGGACAGATACTCCCTGTGACTGGACGGTACCGTACGAAAGCACTTGCCGCTTTTGCGTCCCGTTGTCTGCGCACAGAATGGAAGGTCAAGTCACACGAGGCCTGACCACATAGGGGATTCCCGCTTACCGTCAGTAACCGCCTGTTACTGACTCCACCCACTGCGTTGTGGGCGGGTTTTTTACTGCCACCACCAAACTCCTAACCTGCCGTGGCGTTTGGAACCACAGTTCTGCTCTGTATGTGCCGACGCACTGCCTTACCACACCTGTGTGGTGTTGACGAATCCCCACTAGCCACTTGCTAGGCCTCTACCGGTAGCTGGCGGAAGGCGGAGCTTGGAGACGTTAGGTGCTTCCCTGGACAGCCGGAGGACGGGGCTAGGTTTGGCCTAACCCTGTTGGTCACAAGATGAAGCAGTCTTCTTGAGGCAATGATGTTTATTTGCTCAATAACCTTTAAAAAGGCTCCTCCCTATTGCTAGGGGCAACAGCATACAATCAGATGTTTTCAGCAGAATAAGATGTTACAATACACCCTCCTATGGGCCAACTGCCCTCCTTTTATCCCTCTCCAAGACCCATTACCACAGGGGGTAAGCCCGCCCTGTGGAGTACAACCAATCAATGTTTACCCATGAGCTGTGCATGCCTTGGTCACATGCACAGCTAACATTGTTCCCTATGGACAGTGGGGAGTGGTCGGTCTCCTTTGACTATCCCATCTTGGAGGATCAGGATACGCCCCGGTGCCGTTCAGTCTAAGCTGGGGGAAGGTTTCCCTCCTAAAACTGACTTCCAGAAACCTGCCCGGGACCCAACCCACTACCTGCAGCCTGGATTTGGGCTCCAGAGCTGGGCAGCCTGGCTCCCCGGTCCAGGTTTCTAGGCCACTACGGGTGATCTCCATGGAGCTCCAAGAAACCACTCAGCTTGTTTCATAGCTGAGCTGCTTCTCTTTCTCCCAGTGCCCCTTTGAAGTGTGAGGCTGGATGGGAAAGCATTCCGTTTTTGGGGAAAAGGTCTTGGAGAATCCATCAGCCTGCACAGACAGGGATTCCCCCCTCCTGGGACACACAACCAAGTAAGTGCATTTACCTTTAAATACATCACATTTAAAACACACTGTACATTTACCTTTAAATATACACTGAGCCTGTGCCCTGCACAGACTCTACATACTCAGGCACTGCAGTGCCTTACAACACACTGTACTTTTTAATATTTTTAACACAATGCTTGTTTTTTTTAACTACTGTGCCCAGCGCTCAGCGCTGGGCTTCCCTAGCCCTGCAGCCTGGCTGCTAGGGCTCTCTCAGTGCTGGAGGTATGGGGCTGGCTTCCCCCATCCTCCAGCCTGCCTGCCTCTGGGGTCCAGGGAGCTGGCGCTCCCTGTCCCCCCAGTGGGGCACTCACGTTGTGGCCTCGACGCACGCAGCGGCGCACCCCCCTGTTCCGAAACCCAGCGGCCCGGGACACTTGTCCCGGCCGCTGTGTTTCTGGCTCCTTTGCAGCGCTGAGGTGCCGGGAGCGTAGCTCCCGGACCCCAGCACTCACCACCCTACTCATCCCCTCGCCGCCTGGGAGCCGGCTAGCCCGGTCCCCTGTATGCGGCGCTGGATCTGTGGCCTCGCCGAAGCGTCCGGCGGGGAGCCGGGCTGCTGCGCACCCCCCTTGCCGCCCAGCAGCCCGGGACGTTCGTCCCGGCTGCCGCGGCTGGCCACCTCCGATGGGCTGAGGCGCCGGGAGCAGAGCTCCCGGCCCCCAGCGGCAGCACACACAGAGAGCGCTGCAGCGGGAGCCGAGCTCCCAGCTGCAGCGGCTCACCCTTCTCCCCCCCCCCGGCGCACACACAGCTCAGTGCGCCGGGGGGCTGTGCTCACCACTGCCGGGAGCGGAGCTCCCGGACTCCGGCGGCGCACACCCGACGGCTGCAGCGGGAGCTGATCTCCCGGCTGCAGCAGCTCCTCTCTCCCTCGGCGCGCACTCTCTGATCAGCGTGCCGGGGAGCTCCCTCACTGCCGTGGTCTCCGGAGAGGTCCGGGACCACGGCACATCATAAAAATAACATTTGTACATATTTTATAAACACGGCGCCTAGCGCCCACACTATGTTGAATATGGCGCCAAGCGCCCATTGTCCGGCATAATGGCGCCGGGCACTAGGGGTTAACCCCTTCAGTGCCGTGGCGGCCATTTTCCTCGTGGCTGGAGCCTCTCCGGCCACACTCCCCTACATGCATACCGGGGCCAAAGGCTGCTACCTAGCAGGAGCTAAGCACACCCACTTCCTTAGAGTCTCAGAGATCTGCCCCTGCAATACCTGAGTGGAGGGGTAGGAGTCAGTGAGGTGGGGGAAGGGTACTATGACTTCCCCCATTACACCTCCCCAGGGTCTCAGAGATCTGCCCCATGTAATACCAGAGTAGAGGGGTAGGAGTCAGTGAGGTGGGGGTATGACTGCCCCCATTACACCACCCCAGACTCTCAGAGATCTGTCCCCTCTAATACCAGAGTGGAGGAGCAGGAGTCAGTGAGGTGGGGGGAAGGGTTCTATGACTGCCCCCATTACACCTCCCCAGACTCTCAGGGATCTGTCCCTGTAATACCAGAGTGGAGGGGTAGGACTCAGTGAGGTGGGGGAAGGGTACTATGACTGCCCCCATTACACCTCCCCAGGGTCTCAGACATCTACCCCCTGTAATACCAGAGTAGAAGGGTAGGAGTCCGTGAGGTGGGGGGTATGACTGCCCCATTACACCTCCCTAGACTCTCAGGTATCTGCCCCTTTAATACCAGAGTGGAGGGGTAGGAATCAGTGAGGTGGGGGTATGACTGCCCCCATTACACCTCCCCAGACTCAGGGATCTGCCCCTTTAATACCAGAGTGAAGAGGTAGGAATCAGTGAGGTGGGATGTATGACTGCCCCCATTACACCTCCCCAGGGTCTCAGAGATCTGTCCCCTCTAATACCAGAGTGGAGGGGTAGGAGTCAGTGAGGTGCGGGGTATGACTGCCCCCATTACACCTTCCCAGGGTCTCAGGGATCTGTCCCTGTAATACCAGAGTGGAGGGGTAGGACTCAGTGAGGTGGGGGGGGGGGGGGGTAGGGTACTATGACTGCCCCCATTACACCTCCCCAGGGTCCCAGACATCTACCCCCTGTAATACCAGAGTAGAGGGGTAGGAGTCAGTGAGGTGGGGGGTATGACTGCCCCCATTACACCTTCCTAGGGTCTCAGGGATCTGTCCCTGTAATACCAGAGTGGAGGGGTAGGACTCAGTGAGGTGGGGGGGGGGGGGTAGGGTACTATGACTGCCCCCATTACACCTCCCCAGGGTCTCAGAGATCTGTCCCCTCTAATACCAGAGTGGAGGGGTAGGAGTCAGTGAGGTGGGGGGTATGACTGCCCCCATTACACCTTCCCAGGGTCTCAGGGATCTGTCCCTGTATTACCAGAGTGGAGGGGTAGGACTCAGTGAGGTGGGGGGAAGGGTACTATCACTGCCCCCATTACACCTCTCCAGGGTCTCAGACATCTACCCCCTGTAATACCAGAGTGGAGGGGTAGCACTCAGTGAGGTGGGGGGTTTGACTGCCCCCATTACACCTCCCCAGACTCTCAGGGATCTGCCCTTGTAATACCAGAGTGGAGGGGTAGCACTCAGTGAGGGGGGGGGGTATGACTGCCCCCATTACACCTCCCCAGGGTCTCAGGGATCAGTCCCCTGTAATACCAGAGTAGAGGGGTAGGAGTCAGTAAGGTGTGGGTATGACTGCCCCATTACACCTCCCCAGAGTCTCAGAGCTCTACCCCCTGTAATACCAGAGTGGAGGGGTAGGACTCAGTGAGATGTGGGTATGACTGCCCCATTACACCTCCTCAGGGATCAGTCCCTGTAATACCAGAGTGGAGGGGTAGGAGTCAGTGAGGTGTGGGTATGACTGCCCCCATTACACATCCCCAGGGTCTCAGGGATCAGTCCCCTGTAATACCAGAGTAGAGGGGTAGGACTCAGTGAGGTGTGGGTATGACTGCCCCATTACACCTCCCCAGGGTCTCAGAGCTCTGCCCCCTGTAATACCAGAGTGGAGAGTAAGGAGTCAGTGAGGTGGGGGGGAGGGGTATGACTGCCCCATTACACCCAGCAGGGTAGAGCCGTGCCCGGGACCTCACTGCTGCTTTTTCCCTGTCCTCCAGGATCGCTAAGTCAGCCCGGGGTCCTGAAGCTGGAGGAGATCTGTCCTCTGTGGGGCCGGTACGTCCTCCTGTCACTGCAGCCTGGGATCCGCGCAGGGATCTGCTGCTGGGGGGTGACTGCCTGCGCCATCCAGGGCCTTCTCGGGGGTCCTCTCGTTTCCTCCCTGCCTGCTTGGCCGTCCCTGCAGGGTCTCCTGTGGATCCATCAGCCCGTCCACAGCAGGCTCTGTCTCCCGTCGGCAGGAGTCTCTCACTGGCTGCTCTGCAGACTGGTGCCACTGCCATCCGCAGGTAGGCGGCCCCCCACCTGTGTGCCCTCCTCCAGCTCCCCTGGATACAGCCCCCGGGCCTCCAATCAGCGGGGGAGATCTTCCTGGGGATTGCTGTTGCTGGGCAGCCGGGGCTGTGCGGGCTCAGTGATAGGCCGGGGAGTGGGGTCACACAGCGGTCCCTCCAGCCACCGCTACAGAGGTCCATGGGGCAGCCCCGGGTACAGATCTATGTCACACCACAAGTCCTGAAAGTAGATAAAGTACCAAATCACACACATGAGACAATAGAATTAGACACGCTCATTTTGAGGAAAATGATCAAATATCTGTGAGTGACAGAAGTACAGTATGTTACCCTTCAGGCTGAGCAGATAATCTGAAGGTGAAATTACTGTCAGGTATCGTCACTCTATGGGATGACAATCGTGTGAGTGGACAACCTGTCTTTTTATAAGAGCAGGGACCTATCAAAGTCTGATGTTCACAACACGTGTCTGTGGGAGTGTATCATGCCACGAACAGAGGAGATTTCTGAGGACCTCACAAGAAGAGTTGTTGATGCTCATCAACCTGGAAAAGGTTACAGAACCATCTCTGGAGAGTTTGGACCCCACCAATCAACAGTCAGACAGATTGTGAAATTCCAGACCATTATTACCCTTCCACTGAGTGGTCGACCAACAAATATCACGCCAAGAGCAAGGCGTCTAGTAGTTTTCAAGGTCACAAAAGAACCAGTGGTGTACCTATAAATTAGGTTCCCCCCACCCCAAAAAGTTTCAGTTGATCCGCCCCCCAAGGTACGTGCTCGTTGTCGGGATTCACCCCAGCCGCTGCAGGTCTCACCTGCCCCCATTGAAAATGTCCTGCTGTCAGAGGTTCTACTCATTGTCTGGATTCCCCCCCCCCCTTCAGCTGCAGTTCTGTCGTGACTGCCCCCATTAAAAATGTCCATCCCAAAATGTGCACCACCTTCTCTAACATTGTTGATAATTGTTTCTTCTGAAGCAGTGGCTATTTTGAGAAGGACATTTTCAATGGCGGCAGGCGCCATGGGACCACGACAGGTATCTCCAGGTCCAAACAGCGACATAGTAATAGCCCTTTCAGATCCCCAGCGCCTACAAACCACCGTAGGGTCTGCGGGGGCTTTTGCTACGCTACTGAAAGGAACCCAAGGTAACCTCTAAGCAACTGAAGGCCCTTCTGACATTAGCTAACGTAATGTTCATGAGTCCACAATCAGAAGGACACTCAACAACAATGGTGTGCATGGCAGGATTGGACAGAGAAAACCACTGCTCTCCAAAAAGAACATTACTGCCCATGTTCAGTTTGCTAAAGATCACCTGGACAAGCCAGAGGAGCAATGTTTTATGAACAAATGAGTCCAAAATAGGGCTTTTTATATTAAACAGCGTTAAAACCTCATTCCATCTGTGCAACACGGTGGTGGTGGTGGTGGTATCATGGTTTGGACATGTTTTGTTGAATTTGGCCCAGGACAATTTGCCATCATTGATGGGACAATTCAATTCTGAATTATACCAGAATATTTTAAAGGAAAATGTCAGGACATCTGCCCATGATCTGCATCTCAGGAGAACGTGGATCATGCAGCAAGACACTGACACGAAGCACACAAGTCATTCCACCAAAGAATGGTTAAAGAAGAATGAATGTAAAGTTTTGGAATGGCCAAGTCAAAGTCCTGACCTTAATCTAATCAAATGTTGTGGAAGGTCCTGAAGTCAGCAGCTCACGGGAGGAACCCACCAACATAGCAGAGATGAAGCTGTTTTGTGGAGGAATGGGGTAAAATTCCCCCAAACAGATGTTCAGGACTACTCAGCGATTACCAGGAACGTTTACATGCAGGTATTGCTGCACAAGGGGGGTCATACCAGATACTGACAGCAACAGGTCACATATTTCTACCACTCACAGATACTGACAGCAACGGGTCACATACTTCTGCCACTCACAGATACTGACAGTAACGGGTCACATACTTCTACCACTCACACATACTGACAGCAACGGGTCACATACTTCTACCACTCACACATACTGACAGCAACGGGTCACATACTTCTACCACTCACACATACTGACAGCAACGGGTCACATACTTCTACCACTCACACATACTGACAGCAACGGGTCACATACTTCTACCGCTCACACATACTGACAGCAACGGGTCACATACTTCTACCACTCACACATACTGACAGCAACGGGTCACATACTTCTACCACTCACACATACTAACAGCAAAGGGTCACATACTTCTACCACTCACACATAATGACAGCAACGGGTCACATACTTCTACCGCTCACACATACCGACAACAACAGGTCACATACTTCTACCGCTCACACATACCGACAGCAACGGGTCACATACTTCTACCACTCACAGATACTGACAGCAACGGGTCACATACTTCTACCACTCACACATACCGACAGCAACGGGTCACATACTTCTACCGCTCACACATACTGACAGCAATGGGTCACACACTCCTACCGCTCACACATACTGACAGCAACGGGTCACATACTCCTACCACTCACACATACTGACAGCAACGGGTCACATACTTCTACCACTCACATACTGACAGCAACGGGTCACATACTTCTACCACTCACACATACTGACAGCAACGGGTCACATACTTCTACCACTCACACATACTGACAGCAACGGGTCACATACTTCTACCACTCACACATACTGACAGCAACGGGTCACATACGTCTACCACTCACACATACCGACACCAACGGGTCACATACTTCTACCACTCACACATACTGACAGCAACGGGTCACATACTTCTACCGCTCACACATACTGACAGCAACGGGTCACACACTTCTACCACTCACACATACTGACAGCAATGGGTCACACACTCCTACCGCTCACACATACTGACAGCAACGGGTCACATACTTCTACCACTCACACATACTGACAGCAACGGGTCACATACTTCTACCACTCACACATACCGACAGCAACGGGTCACATACTTCTACCACTCACACATACTGACAGCAACGGGTCACATACTTCTACCGCTCACACATACTGACAACAACGGGTCACACACTTCTACCACTCACACATACTGACAGCAACCGGTCACATACTTCTACCACTCACACATACTGACAGCAACGGGTCACATACTTCTACCGCTCACACATACCGACAGCAACGGGTCACATACTTCTACCGCTCACACATACCGACAGCAACGGGTCACATACTTCTACCACTCACACATACTGACAGCAACGGGTCACATACTTCTACCACTCACACATACTGACAGCAACGGGTCACATACTTCTACCGCTCACACATACCGACAGCAACGGGTCACATACTTCTACCGCTCACACATACTGACAGCAACGGGTCACATACTTCTACCGCTCACACATACCGACAGCAACGGGTCACATACTTCTACCGCTCACACATACCGACAGCAACGGGTCACATACTTCTACCGCTCACACATACCGACAGCAACGGGTCACATACTTCTACCACTCACACATACTGACAGCAACGGGTCACATACTTCTACCACTCACACATACTGACAGCAACGGGTCACATACTTCTACCACTCACACATACTGACAGCAATGGGTCACACACTCCTACCGCTCACACATACTGACAGCAACGGGTCACATACTTCTACCACTCACACATACTGACAGCAACGGGTCACATACTTCTAC
This sequence comes from Pseudophryne corroboree, assembly GCF_028390025.1. Classification (NCBI taxonomy): domain Eukaryota; kingdom Metazoa; phylum Chordata; class Amphibia; order Anura; family Myobatrachidae; genus Pseudophryne; species Pseudophryne corroboree. The sequence continues at coordinate 655,473 of NW_026967475.1, forward strand.
CACTCACACATACTGACAGCAACGGGTCACATACTTCTACCACTCACACATACTGACAGCAACGGGTCACATACTTCTACCACTCACACATACTGACAGCAACGGGTCACATACTTCTACCACTCACACATACTGACAGCAACGGGTCACATACTTCTACCACTCACACATACTGACAGCAACGGGTCACATACTTCTACCGCTCACACATACTGACAGCAACGGGTCACATACTTCTACCACTCACACATACTGACAGCAATGGGTCACACACTCCTACCGCTCACACATACTGACAGCAACGGGTCACATACTTCTACCACTCACATACTGACAGCAACGGGTCACATACTTCTACCACTCACACATACTGACAGCAACGGGTCACATACTTCTACCACTCACACATACTGACAGCAACGGGTCACATACGTCTACCACTCACACATACCGACACCAACGGGTCACATACTTCTACCACTCACACATACTGACAGCAACGGGTCACATACTTCTACCGCTCACACATACTGACAGCAACGGGTCACACACTTCTACCACTCACACATACTGACAGCAATGGGTCACACACTCCTACCGCTCACACATACTGACAGCAACGGGTCACATACTTCTACCACTCACACATACTGACAGCAACGGGTCACATACTTCTACCACTCACACATACCGACAGCAACGGGTCACATACTTCTACCACTCACACATACTGACAGCAACGGGTCACATACTTCTACCGCTCACACATACTGACAACAACGGGTCACATACTTCTACCACTCACACATACTGACAGCAATGGGTCACACACTCCTACCGCTCACACATACTGACAGCAACGGGTCACATACTTCTACCACTCACACATACTGACAGCAACGGGTCACATACTTCTACCACTCACACATACTGACAGCAACGGGTCACATACTTCTACCACTCACACATACTGACAGCAACGGGTCACATACTTCTACCACTCACACATACTGACAGCAACGGGTCACATACTTCTACCACTCACACATACTGACAGCAACGGGTCACATACTTCTACCACTCACACATACTGACAGCAACGGGTCACATACTTCTACCGCTCACACATACTGACAGCAACGGGTCACATACTTCTACCACTCACACATACTGACAGCAACGGGTCACATACTTCTACCACTCACACATACTGACAGCAACGGGTCACATACTTCTACCGCTCACACATACTGACAGCAACGGGTCACATACTTCTACCACTCACACATACTGACAGCAACGGGTCACATACTTCTACCACTCACACATACTGACAGCAACGGGTCACATACTTCTACCACTCACACATACTGACAGCAACGGGTCACATACTTCTACCGCTCACACATACTGACAGCAACGGGTCACATACTTCTACCACTCACACATACTGACAGCAACCGGTCACATACTTCTACCACTCACACATACTAACAGCAAAGAGTCACATACTTCTACCACTCACACATAATGACAGCAACGGGTCACATACTTCTAGCGCTCACACATACCGACAGCAACAGGTCACATACTTCTACCGCTCACACATACCGACAGCAACGGGTCACATACTTCTACCACTCACACATACAGACAGCAACGGGTCACATACTTCTACCACTCACACATACCGACAGCAACGGGTCACATACTTCTACCGCTCACACATACTGACAGCAATGGGTCACACTCCTACCGCTCACACATACTGACAGCAACGGGTCACATACTCCTACCACTCACACATACTGACAGCAACGGGTCACATACTTCTACCACTCACATACTGACAGCAACGGGTCACATACTTCTACCACTCACACATACTGACAGCAATGCGGCACATACTTCTACCACTCAGATACTGACAGCAACGGGTCACATACTTCTACCACTCACACATACTGACAGCAACGGGTCACATACTTCTACCACTCACACATACCGACAGCAACGGGTCACACACTTCTACCACTCACACATACTGACAGCAATGCGGCACATACTTCTACCACTCAGATACTGACAGCAACGGGTCACATACTTCTACCACTCACACATACTGACAGCAACGGGTCACATTCTTCTACCACTCACACATACTGACAGCAACGGGTCACATACTTCTACCGCTCACACATACCGACAGCAACAGGTCACATACTTCTACCGCTCACAGATACTGACAGCAACGGGTCACATACTTCTACCACTCACACATACTAACAGCAATGGGTCACACACTCCTACCGCTCACACATACTGACAGCAACGGGTCACACACTTCTACCACTCACACATACTGACAGCAACGGGTCACATACTCCTACCACTCACACATACTGACAGCAACGGGTCACATACTTCTACCACTCACATACTGACAGCAACGGGTCACATACTTCTACCACTCACACATACTGACAGCAACGGGTCACATACTTCTACCACTCACACATACTGACAGCAACGGGTCACATACTTCTACCACTCACACATACTGACAGCAACGGGTCACATACTTCTACCACTCACACATACTGACAGCAATGGGTCACAAACTTCTACCACTCACACATACTGACAGCAATGGGTCACATACGTCTACCACTCACACATACCGACAGCAACGGGTCACACACTCCTACCGCTCACACATACTGACAGCAACGGGTCACATACTTCTACCGCTCACACATACTGACAGCAACGGGTCACACACTTCTACCACTCACACATACTGACAGCAATGGGTCACACACTCCTACCGCTCACACATACTGACAGCAACGGGTCACATACTTCTACCACTCACACATACTGACAGCAACGGGTCACATACTTCTACCACTCACACATACCGACAGCAACGGGTCACATACTTCTACCACTCACACATACTGACAGCAACGGGTCACATACTTCTACCGCTCACACATACTGACAACAACGGGTCACATACTTCTACCACTCACACATACTGACAGCAACGGGTCACATACTTCTACCACTCACACATACTGACAGCAACGGGTCACATACTTCTACCACTCACACATACTGACAGCAACGGGTCACATACTTCTACCACTCACACATACTGACAGCAACGGGTCACATACTTCTACCACTCACACATACTGACAGCAACGGGTCACATACTTCTACCGCTCACACATACCGACAGCAACAGGTCACATACTTCTACCGCTCACAGATACTGACAGCAACGGGTCACATACTTCTACCACTCACACATACTGACAGCAAAGGGTCACATACTTCTACCGCTCACACATACTGACAGCAACGGGTCACATACTTCTACCGCTCACACATACTGACAGCAACGGGTCACATACTTCTACCGCTCACACATACCGACAGCAACGGGTCACATACTTCTACCGCTCACACATACCGACATCTACGGGTCACATACTTCTACCACTCACAGATACTGACAGCAACGGGTCACATACTTCTACCGCTCACACATACCGATAGCAACGGGTCACATACTTCTACCACTCACACATACTGACAGCAACATGTCACATACTTCTACCACTCACACATACTGACAGCAACGGGTCACATACTTCTACCACTCACACATACCGACAGCAACGGGTCACACACTCCTACCGCTCACACATACTGACAGCAACGGGTCATGTACTTCTACCGCTCACACATACTGACAGCAACGGGTCACATACTTCTACCGCTCACACATACCGACAGCAACGGGTCACATACTTCTACCACTCACACATACTGACAGCAACGGGTCACATACTTCTACCACTCACACATACTGACAGCAACGGGTCACATACTTCTACCACTCACACATACTGACAGCAACGGGTCACATACTTCTACCACTCACACATACTGACAGCAACGGGTCACATACTTCTACCACTCACACATACTGACAGCAACGGGTCACATACTTCTACCACTCACACATACTGACAGCAACGGGTCACATACCTCTACCACTCACACATACTGACAGCAACAGGTCACATACTTCTACCACTCACACATACTGACAGCAACGGGTCACATACTTCTACCTCTCACACATACTGACAGCAATGCGGCACATACTTCTACCACTCAGATACTGACAGCAACGGGTCACATACTTCTACCACTCACACATACTGACAGCAACGGGTCACATACTTCTACCACTCACACATACTGACAGCAACGGGTCACATACTTCTACCATTCACACATACTGACAGCAACGGGTCACATACTTCTACCACTCACACATACTGACAGCAACGGGTCACATACTTTTACCACTCACAGATATGTGATATTGGATAATTTCCTCCATAAAAAAATGAGAACGTCTAATGTTTTTGTCTCATTTCTGTGATTTGGTGTGTGTGTGTGTGTGTGTGTGTGTGCGCGTGTGTGTGTATGCATTTATCTGTATATACAGGGTGATTCAAAAGTCACAGTACACCCTGTGCCGGAAATGGGAAAACTGAAAACTGCAGTAAGGTATGGGTGAGGTGGGCTATCTTTTAGGGTATGTACCGAACATGGGCGCCATCTTGAAATCAGCCATCTTGAATCTAAGTCAGTTTTTTTAAATGGAAAGGGGGTCGTGTAACATGTCAAACAACATCAGAATTTGCTGAACAGTTTATTGCTGCAAACAGATGTAAAATAGCCATTATGGTTCAAAAGGTACAACACTTTTTGTTGAAGGAAACCTGAAGATGGCTTTGATAAAAGAGGAGAGCATTGAGGTAATTTTGATGTCTGGAGAATGAAGTTTCCGTGTCATAGCTGCAGATTTTAACAACCGGCACCCAGAAAGACCTCCAATTTCACATAAGACTGTCAGGTTCCTAATTTCCAAATTCCGAGAAACTGGGACTGTGGCTGACAAGTAACGGAGTGGTTTTGGCATCCTTTGTGAAGAGCCCACAACGCAGCACAACACCCACACATTAAATGAAGTCTTTTATGGGGAACAGTTCACCCTGTAATTCCATCAAAAAAAGGTGTTGTAACTTCTGAACCATAACTGCTATTTCATATCTGTGTCAGTAAATTCTGATGTTCTTTGACATGTTACCCGACCCCCTGTCCATTTGAGAAAACTGACTTAGATTCAAGATGGCTGATTATCAAGATTGCGTCCATGTTCGGTACATACCCTAAAAGATAGCCCAGCTCACCCATACCTTACTGGAGTATTCAGTTTTTCCATTTCCTGCACAGTTTTTGAAGCAAAATGGTGTACTGTGACTTTTGAATCACTGTGTGTGTGTGTGTGTGTGTGTGTGTGTGTGTGTGTGTGTGTGTGTGTGTGTGTGTGTGTGTGTACAATCCTACAATGGCTATCCCTAGTCTCCAATCCTTACATGGAATGTGTCAGTGTGATTCCCTTGGGATGGCATGCGGCACATTGATTTTCCCCTGTGCGATCCCACTAGACTCCGCCGTTTAGGAACAACTTGTAACGTAGCTTTCTCTTTAATAATTAATGAGTTATTAAAACCTCTCTCAGGATGTGTGACGGATTACCATCTGCTAACAGATAAGAGATTGATTTACTGTGAATATTAAAGTGTAGTATCTGTCATCTGGGCTGAGTCCCTGAATATTGAATTCCTGTACAACCAGCCAATTCCTGAATTCCCCCAATGCATTACCTGGCATCTGTATTCAGCCTGTGTATCTGTGACAGCGGGGCGGGAGAAGCCCATACTGTACGTGTCTACCGGAGGCACCAGACCCTCCAATATCACCCCATCCATCAGGTACACAATGCTCTGCTCCTGCTCTTCCCTCTTACTGTATGATAACCATCACCTGTGCTGTACCCTAATACTGACCCAGTGCTCATACCTATGTCATACCTCCCAACATGACCCTCTCCAGGAGGACACAATGCTCTGCTCCTGCTCTTCTCTCTCACTGTATGATTACCATCACCTGTGCTGTACCCTAATACTGACCCAGAGCTCATACCTATGTCATACCTCCCAACATGACCTCTCCAGGAGGACACAATGCTCTGCTCCTGCACTTCCCTCTTACTGTATGATTACCATCACCTGTGCTGTACCCTAATACTGACCCAGTGCTCATACCTATGTCATACCTCCCAACATGACCTCTCCAGGAGGACACAATGCTCTGCTCCTGCACTTCCCTCTTACTGTATGATTACCATCACCTGTGCTGTACCCTAATACTGACCCAGTGCTCATACCTATGTCATACCTCCCAACATGACCTCTCCAGGAGGACACAATGCTCTGCTCCTGCTCTTCCCTCTTACTGTATGATTACCATCACCTGTGCTGTACCCCAATACTGACCCAGTGCTCATACCTATGTCATACCTCCCAACATGACCCTCTCCAGGAGGACACAATGCTCTGCTCCTGCACTTCCCTCTTACTGTATGATTACCATCACCTGTGCTGTACCCTAATACTGACCCAGTGCTCATACCTATGTCATACCTCCCAACATGACCCTCTCCAGGAGGACACAATGCTCTGCTCCTGCTCTTCCCTCTTACTGTATGATTACCATCACCTGTGCTGTACCCTAATACTGACCCAGTGCTCATACCTATGTCATACCTCCCAACATGACCCTCTCTAGGAGGACACAATGCTCTGCTCCTGCACTTCCCTCTTACTGTATGATTACCATCACCTGTGCTGTACCCTAATACTGACCCAGTGCTCATACCTATGTCATACCTCCCAACATGACCCTCTCTAGGAGGACACAATGCTCTGCTCCTGCACTTCCCTCTTACTGTATGATTACCATCACCTGTGCTGTACCCTAATACTGACCCAGTGCTCATACCTATGTCATACCTCCCAACATGATCTCTCCAGGAGGACACAATGCTCTGCTCCTGCTCTTCCCTCTTACTGTATGATTACCATCACCTGTGCTGTACCCTAATACTGACCCAGTGCTCATACCTATGTCATACCTCCCAACATGACCCTCTCCAGGAGGACACAATGCTCTGCTCCTGCTCTTCCCTCTTACTGTATGATTACCATCACCTGTGCTGTACCCTAATACTGACCCAGTGCTCATACCTATGTCATACCTCCCAACATGACCCTCTCTAGGAGGACACAATGCTCTGCTCCTGCACTTCCCTCTTACTGTATGATTACCATCACCTGTGCTGTACCCTAATACTGACCCAGTGCTCATACCTATGTCATACCTCCCAACATGACCCTCTCCAGGAGGACACAATGCTCTGCTCCTGCTCTTCTCTCTTACTGTATGATTACTAGAGATGAGCGGGTTCGGTTTCTCTGAAACCGAACCCGCACGAACTTCATGTTTTTTTTACGGGTCCGAGCAGACTCGGATCCTCCCGCCTTGCTCGGTTAACCCGAGCGCGCCCGAACGTCATCATGACGCTGTCGGATTCTCGCGAGACTCGGATTCTATATAAGGAGCCGCGCGTCGCCGCCATTTTCACACGTGCATTGAGATTGATAGGGAGAGGACGTGGCTGGCGTCCTCTCCATTAGAAATTAGATTAGAAGAGAGAGAGAGATTGTGCAGAGTCAGACAGAGTTTACCACAGTGACCAGTGCAGTTGTTGTTAGTTAACTTTTATTTATTTTAATATAATATATCCGTTCTCTGCTATATCCGTTCTCTGCCTGAAAAAAAACGATACACAGCAGCAGCCAGTCACACAGTGTGACTCAGTCTGTGTGCACTCAGCTCAGCCCAGTGTGCTGCACATCAATGTATAAAAGGCAAAGCTTATAATAATTGTGGGGGAGACTGGGGAGCACTGCAGGTTGTTATAGCAGGAGCCCCCAGGAGTACATAATATTATATTAATTTAAAATTAAACAGTGCACACTTTTGCTGCAGGAGTGCCACTGCCAGTGTGACTAGTGGTGACCAGTGCCTGACCACCAGTATAGTAGTATATTGTTGTATGTATTGTATACTATCTCTTTATCAACCAGTCTATATTAGCAGCAGACACAGTACAGTGCGGTAGTTCACGGCTGTGGCTACCTCTGTGTCGGCAGTCGGAACTCGGCAGGCAGTCCGTCCATCCATAATTGTATTACAATATATACCACCTAACCGTGTTATTTTTTTTTCTTTCTTTATACCGTCGTCATAGTGTCATACTAGTTGTTACGAGTATACTACTATCTCTTTATCAACCAGTGTACAGTGCGGTAGTTCACGGCTGTGGCTACCTCTGTGTCGGCAGTCGGCAGGCAGTCCGTCCATCCATAATTGTATTATTATTATAATATATACCACCTAACCGTGGTTTTTTTTTCATTCTTTATACCGTCATAGTGTCATACTAGTTGTTACGAGTATACTACTATCTCTTTATCAACCAGTGTACAGTGCGGTAGTTCACGGCTGTGGCTACCTCTGTGTCGGCAGTCGGCAGGCAGTCCGTCCATCCATAATTGTATTATTATTATAATATATACCACCTAACCGTGGTTTTTTTTTCATTCTTTATACCGTCGTCATAGTGTCATACTAGTTGTTACGAGTATACTACTATCTCTTTATCAACCAGTGTACAGTGCGGTAGTTCACGGCTGTGGCTACCTCTGTGTCGGCAGTCGGCAGGCAGTCCGTCCATCCATAATTGTATTATTATTATAATATATACCACCTAACCGTGGTTTTTTTTTCATTCTTTATACCGTCGTCATAGTGTCATACTAGTTGTTACGAGTATACTACTATCTCTTTATCAACCAGTGTACAGTGCGGTAGTTCACGGCTGTGGCTACCTCTGTGTCGGCACTCGGCAGGCAGTCCGTCCATCCATAATTGTATTATTATTATAATATATACCACCTAACTGTGGTATTTTTTTTTCTTTCTTTATACCGTCGTCATAGTGTCATACTAGTTGTTACGAGTATACTACTATCTCTTTATCAACCAGTGTACAGTGCGGTAGTTCACGGCTGTGGCTACCTCTGTGTCGGCAGTCGGCAGGCAGTCCGTCCATCCATAATTGTATTATTATTATAATATATACCACCTAACTGTGGTATTTTTTTTTCTTTCTTTATACCGTCGTCATAGTGTCATACTAGTTGTTACGAGTATACTACTATCTCTTTATCAACCAGTGTACAGTGCGGTAGTTCACGGCTGTGGCTACCTCTGTGTCGGCAGTCGGCAGGCAGTCCGTCCATCCATAATTGTATTATTATTATAATATATACCACCTAACCGTGGTTTTTTTTTTCATTCTTTATACCGTCGTCATAGTGTCATACTAGTTGTTACGAGTATACTACTATCTCTTTATCAACCAGTGTACAGTGCGGTAGTTCACGGCTGTGGCTACCTCTGTGTCGGCAGTCGGCAGGCAGTCCGTCCATCCATAATTGTATTATTATTATAATATATACCACCTAACTGTGGTATTTTTTTTTCTTTCTTTATACCGTCGTCATAGTGTCATACTAGTTGTTACGAGTATACTACTATCTCTTTATCAACCAGTGTACAGTGCGGTAGTTCACGGCTGTGGCTACCTCTGTGTCGGCAGTCGGCAGGCAGTCCGTCCATCCATAATTGTATTATTATTATAATATATACCACCTAACCGTGGTTTTTTTATACCACCTAACCGTGGCAGTCCGTCCATAATTGTATACTAGTATCCAATCCATCCATCTCCATTGTTTACCTGAGGTGCCTTTTAGTTCTGCCTATAAAATATGGAGAACAAAAAAGTTGAGGTTCCAAAATTAGGGAAAGATCAAGATCCACTTCCACCTCGTGCTGAAGCTGCTGCCACTAGTCATGGCCGAGACGATGAAATGCCAGCAACGTCGTCTGCCAAGGCCGATGCCCAATGTCATAGTACAGAGCATGTCAAATCCAAAACACCAAATATCAGAAAAAAAAGGACTCCAAAACCTAAAATAAAATTGTCGGAGGAGAAGCGTAAACTTGCCAATATGCCATTTACCACACGGAGTGGCAAGGAACGGCTGAGGCCCTGGCCTATGTTCATGGCTAGTGGTTCAGCTTCACATGAGGATGGAAGCACTCAGCCTCTCGCTAGAAAACTGAAAAGACTCAAGCTGGCAAAAGCACCGCAAAGAACTGTGCGTTCTTTGAAATCCCAAATCCACAAGGAGAGTCCAATTGTGTCGTTTGCGATGCCTGACCTTCCCAACACTGGACGTGAAGAGCATGCGCCTTCCACTATTTGCATGCCCCCTGCAAGTGCTGGAAGGAGCACCCGCAGTCCAGTTCCTGATAGTCAGATTGAAGATGTCAGTGTTGAAGTACACCAGGATGAGGAGGATATGGGTGTTGCTGGCGCTGGGGAGGAAATTGACCAGGAGGATTCTGATGGTGAGGTGGTTTGTTTAAGTCAGGCACCCGGGGAGACACCTGTTGTCCGTGGGAGGAATATGGCCGTTGACATGCCAGGTGAAAATACCAAAAAAATCAGCTCTTCGGTGTGGAGGTATTTCACCAGAAATGCGGACAACAGGTGTCAAGCCGTGTGTTCCCTTTGTCAAGCTGTAATAAGTATGGGTAAGGACGTTAACCACCTCGGAACATCCTCCCTTATACGTCACCTGCAGCGCATTCATAATAAGTCAGTGACAAGTTCAAAAACTTTGGGTGACAGCGGAAGCAGTCCACTGACCAGTAAATCCCTTCCTCTTGTAACCAAGCTCACGCAAACCACCCCACCAACTCCCTCAGTGTCAATTTCCTCCTTCCCCAGGAATGCCAATAGTCCTGCAGGCCATGTCACTGGCAAGTCTGACGAGTCCTCTCCTGCCTGTGATTCCTCCGATGCATCCTTGCGTGTAACGCCTACTGCTGCTGGCGCTGCTGTTGTTGCCGCTGGGAGTCGATGGTCATCCCAGAGGGGAAGTCGTAAGCCCACTTGTACTACTTCCAGTAAGCAATTGACTGTTCAACAGTCCTTTGCGAGGAAGATGAAATATCACAGCAGTCATCCTACTGCAAAGCGGATAACTGAGTCCTTGACAACTATGTTGGTGTTAGACGTGCGTCCGGTATCCGCCGTTAGTTCACAGGGAACTAGACAATTTATTGAGGCAGTGTGCCCCCGTTACCAAATACCATCTAGGTTCCACTTCTCTAGGCAGGCGATACCGAGAATGTACACGGACGTCAGAAAAAGACTCACCAGTGTCCTAAAAAATGCAGTTGTACCCAATGTCCACTTAACCACGGACATGTGGACAAGTGGAGCAGGGCAGGGTCAGGACTATATGACTGTGACAGCCCACTGGGTAGATGTATGGACTCCCGCCGCAAGAACAGCAGCGGCGGCACCAGTAGCAGCATCTCGCAAACGCCAACTCTTTCCTAGGCAGGCTACGCTTTGTATCACCGCTTTCCAGAATACGCACACAGCTGAAAACCTCTTACGGCAACTGAGGAAGATCATCGCGGAATGGCTTACCCCAATTGGACTCTCCTGTGGATTTGTGGCATCGGACAACGCCAGCAATATTGTGTGTGCATTAAATATGGGCAAATTCCAGCACGTCCCATGTTTTGCACATACCTTGAATTTGGTGGTGCAGAATTTTTTAAAAAACGACAGGGGCGTGCAAGAGATGCTGTCGGTGGCCAGAAAAATTGCGGGACACTTTCGGCGTACAGGCACCACGTACAGAAGACTGGAGCACCACCAAAAACTACTGAACCTGCCCTGCCATCATCTGAAGCAAGAAGTGGTAACGAGGTGGAATTCAACCCTCTATATGCTTCAGAGGTTGGAGGAGCAGCAAAAGGCCATTCAAGCCTATACAATTGAGCACGATATAGGAGATGGAATGCACCTGTCTCAAGTGCAGTGGAGAATGATTTCAACGTTGTGCAAGGTTCTGATGCCCTTTGAACTTGCCACACGTGAAGTCAGTTCAGACACTGCCAGCCTGAGTCAGGTCATTCCCCTCATCAGGCTTTTGCAGAAGAAGCTGGAGGCATTGAAGAAGGAGCTAACACGGAGCGATTCCGCTAGGCATGTGGGACTTGTGGATGCAGCCCTTAATTCGCTTAACAAGGATTCACGGGTGGTCAATCTGTTGAAATCAGAGCACTACATTTTGGCCACCATGCTCGATCCTAGATTTAAAGCCTACCTTGGATCTCTCTTTCCGGCAGACACAGGTCTGCTGGGGTTGAAAGACCTGCTGGTGACAAAATTGTCAAGTCAAGCGGAACGCGACCTGTCAACATCTCCTCCTTCACATTCTCCCGCAACTGGGGGTGCGAGGAAAAGGCTCAGAATTCCGAGCCCACCCGCTGGCGGTGATGCAGGGCAGTCTGGAGCGACTGCTGATGCTGACATCTGGTCCGGACTGAAGGACCTGACAACGATTACGGACATGTCGTCTACTGTCACTGCATATGATTCTCTCAACATTGATAGAATGGTGGAGGATTATATGAGTGACCGCATCCAAGTAGGCACGTCACACAGTCCGTACTTATACTGGCAGGAAAAAGAGGCAATTTGGAGGCCCTTGCACAAACTGGCTTTATTCTACCTAAGTTGCCCTCCCACAAGTGTGTACTCCGAAAGAGTGTTTAGTGCCGCCGCTCACCTTGTCAGCAATCGGCGTACGAGGTTACATCCAGAAAATGTGGAGAAGATGATGTTCATTAAAATGAATTATAATCAATTCCTCCGCGGAGACATTGACCAGCAGCAATTGCCTCCACAAAGTACACAGGGAGCTGAGATGGTGGATTCCAGTGGGGACGAATTGATAATCTGTGAGGAGGGGGATGTACACGGTGATATATCGGAGGGTGAAGATGAGGTGGACATCTTGCCTCTGTAGAGCCAGTTTGTGCAAGGAGAGATTAATTGCTTCTTTTTTGGGGGGGGTCCAAACCAACCCGTCATATCAGTCACAGTCGTGTGGCAGACCCTGTCACTGAAATGATGGGTTGGTTAAAGTGTGCATGTCCTGTTTATACAACATAAGGGTGGGTGGGAGGGCCCAAGGATAATTCCATCTTGCACCTCTTTTTTCTTTTCTTTTTCTTTGCATCATGTGCTGATTGGGGAGGGTTTTTTGGAAGGGACATCCTGCGTGACACTGCAGTGCCACTCCTAGATGGGCCCGGTGTTTGTGTCGGCCACTAGGGTCGCTTATCTTTCTCACACAGTCAGCTACCTCATTGCGCCTCTTTTTTTCTTTGCGTCATGTGCTGTTTGGGGAGGGTTTTTTGGAAGGGACATCCTGCGTGACACTGCAGTGCCACTCCTAGATGGGCCCGGTGTTTGTGTCGGCCACTAGGGTCGCTTATCTTACTCACACAGCGACCTCGGTGCAAATTTTAGGACTAAAAATAATATTGTGAGGTGTGATGTGTTCAGAATAGGCTGAAAATGAGTGTAAATTATGTTTTTTGAGGTTAATAATACTTTGGGATCAAAATTACCCCCAAATTCTATGATTTAAGCTGTTTTTTAGGGTTTTTTGAAAAAAACACCCGAATCCAAAACACACCCGAATCCGACAAAAAAAATTCGGTGAGGTTTTGCCAAAACGCGGTCGAACCCAAAACACGGCCGCGGAACCGAACCCAAAACCAAAACACAAAACCCGAAAAATTTCAGGCGCTCATCTCTAATGATTACCATCACCTGTGCTGTACCCTAATACTGACCCAGTGCTCATACCTATGTCATACCTCCCAACATGACCCTCTCCAGGAGGACACAATGCTCTGCTCCTGCTCTTCTCTCTTACTGTATGATTACCATCACCTGTGCTGTACCCTAATACTGACCCAGTGCTCATACCTATGTCATACCTCCCAACATGACCTCTCCAGGAGGACACAATGCTCTGCTCCTGCTCTTCCCTCTTACTGTATGATTACCATCACCTGTGCTGTACCCTAATACTGACCCAGTGCTCATACCTATGTCATACCTCCCAACATGACCCTCTCCAGGAGGACACAATGCTCTGCTCCTGATCTTCCCTCTTACTGTATGATTACCATCACCTGTGCTGTACCCCAATACTGACCCAGTGCTCATACCTATGTCATACCTCCCAACATGATCTCTCCAGGAGGACACAATGCTCTGCTCCTGCTCTTCTCTCTCACTGTATGATTACCATCACCTGTGCTGTACCCTAATACTGACCCAGTGCTCATACCTATGTCATACCTCCCAACATGACCTCTCCAGGAGGACACAATGCTCTGCTCCTGCTCTTTCCTCTTACTGTATGATTACCATCACCTGTGCTGTACCCTAATACTGACCCAGTGCTCATACCTATGTCATACCTCCCAACATGACCTCTCCAGGAGGACACAATGCTCTGCTCCTGCTCTTCCCTCTTACTGTATGATTACCATCACCTGTGCTGTACCCTAATACTGACCCAGTGCTCATACCTATGTCATACCTCCCAACATGACCTCTCCAGGAGGACACAATGCTCTGCTCCTGCACTTCCCTCTTACTGTATGATTACCATCACCTGTGCTGTACCCTAATACTGACCCAGTGCTCATACCTATGTCATACCTCCCAACATGACCCTCTCCAGGAGGACACAATGCTCTGCTCCTGCTCTTGCCTCTTACTGTATGATTACAATAACCTGTGCTGTACCCTAATACTGACCCAGTGCTCATACCTATGTCATACCTCCCAACATGACCCTCTCCAGGAGGACACAATGCTCTGCTCCTGCTCTTCCCTCTTACTGTATGATTACCATCACCTGTGCTGTATCCTAATACTGACCCAGTGCTCATACCTATGTCATACCTCCCAACATGACCTGTCCAGGAGGACACAATGCTCTGCTCCTGCTCTTCCCTCTTACTGTATGATTACCATCACCTGTGCTGTACCTAATACTGATCCAGTGCTCATACCTATGTCATACCTCTCAACATGACCCTCTCCAGGAGGACACAATGCTCTGCTCCTGCTCTTCCCTCTTACTGTATGATTACCATCACCTGTGCTGTACCCTAATACTGACCCAGTGCTCATACCTATGTCATACCTCCCAATATGACCTGTCCAGAAGGACACAATGCTCTGCTCCTGCTCTTCCCTCTTACTGTATGATTACCATCACCTGTGCTGTACCTAATACTGACCCAGTGCTCATACCTATGTCATATCTCCCAACATGACCTCTCCAGGAGGACACAATGCTCTGCTCCTGCTCTTCCCTCTTACTGTATGATTACCATCACCTGTGCTGTACCCTAATACTGACCCAGTGCTCATACCTATGTCATACCTCCCAACATGACCTCTCCAGGAGGACACAATGCTCTGCTCCTGCTCTTCCCTCTTACTGTATGATTACCATCACCTGTGCTGTACCCTAATACTGACCCAGTGCTCATACCTATGTCATACCTCCCAACATGACCTCTCCAGGAGGACACAATGCTCTGCTCCTGCACTTCCCTCTTACTGTATGATTACCATCACCTGTGCTGTACCCTAATACTGACCCAGTGCTCATACCTATGTCATACCTCCCAGCATGACCTCTCCAGGAGGACACAATGCTCTGCTCCTGCTCTTCCCTCTTACTGTATGATTACCATCACCTGTGCTGTATCCTAATACTGACCCAGTGCTCATACCTATGTCATACCTCCCAACATGACCTCTCCAGGAGGACACAATGCTCTGCTCCTGCTCTTCCCTCTTACTGTATGATTACCATCACCTGTGCTGTACCCTAATACTGACCCAGTGCTCATACCTATGTCATACCTCCCAGCATGACCTCTCCAGGAGGACACAATGCTCTGCTCTTCCCTCTTACTGTATGATCACCATCACCTGTGCTGTACCCTAATACTGACCCAGTGCTCATACCTATGTCATACCTCCCAACATGACCTCTCCAGGAGGACACAATGCTCTGCTCCTGCTCTTCCCTCTTACTGTATGATTACCATCACCTGTGCTGTACCCTAATACTGACCCAGTGCTCATACCTATGTCATACCTCCCAACATGACCTCTCCAGGAGGACACAATGCTCTGCTCCTGCACTTCCCTCTTACTGTATGATTACCATCACCTGTGCTGTACCATAATACTGACCCAGAGCTCATACCTATGTCATACCTCCCAACATGACCTCTCCAGGCGGACATATTGCTCTGCTTCTGCACTCCCCTCTTACTGTATGATTACCATCACTTGTGCTGTACTCTAATACTGACCCAGTGCTCATACCTATGTCATACCTCCCAACATGACCCTCTCCAGGAGGACACAATGCTCTGCTCCTGCACTTCCCTCTTACTTTATGATTACCATCACCTGTGCTGCACCCTAATACTGACCCAGTGCTCATACCTATGTCATATCTCCCAACATGACCTCTCCAGGAGGACACAATGCTCTGCTTTTCCCTCTTACTGTATGATCACCATCACCTGTGCTGTACCCTAATACTGACCCAGTGCTCATACCCATGTCATACCTCCCAACATGACCCTCTCCAGGAGGACACAATGCTCTGCTCCTGCACTTCCCTCTTACTGTATGATCACCATCACCTGTGCTGTACCCTAATACTGACCCAGTGCTCATACCTATGTCATACCTCCCAACATGACCCTCTCCAGGAGGACACAATGCTCTGCTCCTGCACTGCCCTCTTACTGTATGACTACCATCACCTGTGCTGTACCCCAATACTGACCCAGTACTCATACCTATGTCATAACTCCCAACATGACCTCTCCAGGAGGACACAATGCTCTGCTCCTGCTCTTCCCTCTTACTGTATGATTACCATCACCTGTGCTGTACCCTAATACTGACCCAGTGCTCACACCTATGTCATAACTCCCAACATGACCTCTCCAGGAGGACACAATGCTCTGCTCCTGCTCTTCCCTCTTACTGTATGATTACCATCACCTGTGCTGTACCCTAATACTGACCCAGTGCTCATACCTATGTCATACCTCTCAACATGACCCTCTCCAGGAGGACACAATGATCTGCTCCTGCTCTTCCCTCTTACTGTATAATTACCATCACCTATGCTGTACCCTCATACTGACCCAGTGCTCATACCTATGTCATACCTCCCAACATGACCTCTCCAGGAGGACACAATGCTCTGCTCCTGCACTTCCCTCTTACTGTATGATTACCATCACCTGTGCTGTACCCTAATACTGACCCAGCGCTCATACCTATGTCATACCTCCCAACATGACCTCTCCAGGAGGACACAATGCTCTGCTCCTGCTCTTCCCTCTTACTGTATGATCACCATCACCTGTGCTGTACCCTAATACTGACCCAGTGCTCATACCTATGTCATACCTCCCAACATGACCTCTCCAGGAGGACACAATGCTCTGCTCCTGCTCTTCCCTCTTACTGTATGATTACCATCACCTGTGCTGTACCCTAATACTGACCCAGTACTCATACCTATGTCATACCTCCCAACATGACCTCTCCAGGAGGACACAATGCTCTGCTCCTGCACTCCCCTCTTACTGTATTATTACCATCACCTGTGCTGTACCCTAATACTGACCCAGTGCTCATACCTATGTCATACCTCTCAACATGACCCTCTCCAGGAGGACACAATGCTCTGCTCCTGCTCTTCTCTCTTACTGTATGATTACCATCACCTGTGCTGTACCCTAATACTGACCCAGTACTCATACCTATGTCATACCTCCCAACATGACCTCTCCAGGAGGACACAATGCTCTGCTCCTGCACTTCCTTCTTACTGTATGATTACCATCACCTGTGCTGTACCCTTATACTGACCCAGTGCTCATACCTATGTCATACCTCCCAACATAACCCTCCCCAGGAGGACACAATGCTCTGCTCCTGCTCTTCCCTCTTACTGTATGATCACCATCACCTGTGCTGTACCCTAATACTGACCCAGTGCTCATACCTATGTCATACCTCCCAACATGACCTCTCCAGGAGGACACAATGCTCTGCTCCTGGACTTCCCTCTTACTGTATGACTACCATCACCTGTGCTGTACCCTAATACTGACCCAGTGCTCATAACCATGTCATACCTCCCAACATGACCTCTCCAGGAGGACACAATGCTCTGCTCCTGCACTTCCCTCTTACTGTATGATTACCATCACCTGTGCTGTACCCTAATACTGACCCAGTGCTCATACCTATGTCATACCTCTCAACATGACCCTCTCCAGGAGGACACAATGCTCTGCTCCTGCTCTTCTCTCTTACTGTATGATTACCATCACCTGTGCTGTACCCTAATACTGACCCAGTACTCATACCTATGTCATACCTCCCAACATGACCTCTCCAGGAGGACACAATGCTCTGCTCCTGCTCTTCCCTCTTACTGTATAATTACCATCACCTGTGCTGTACCCTAATACTGACCCAGTACTCATACCTATGTCATACCTCCCAACATGACCTCTCCAGGACACAATGCTCTGCTCCTGCTCTTCCCTCTTACTGTATGATTACCATCACCTGTGCTGTACCCTAATACTGACCCAGTACTCATACCTATGTCAAACCTCCCAACATGACCTCTCCAGGAGGACACAATGCTCTGCTCCTGCTATTCCCTCTTACTGTATGATTACCATCACCTGTGCTGTACCCTAATACTGACCCAGTGCTCCTACCTATGTCATACCTCCCAACATGACCTCTCCAGGAGGACACAATGCTCTGCTCCTGCACTTCCCTCTTACTGTATGATCACCATCACCTGTGCTGTACCCTAATACTGACCCAGTGCTCATACCTATGTCATACCTCTCAACATGACCCTCTCCAGGAGGACACAATGATCTGCTCCTGCTCTTCCCTCTTACTGTATAATTACCATCACCTATGCTGTACCCTAATACTGACCCAGTGCTCATACCTATGTCATACCTCCCAACATGACCTCTCCAGGAGGACACAATGCTCTGCTCCTGCACTTCCCTCTTACTGTATGATTACCATCACCTGTGCTGTACCCTAATACTGACCCAGTGCTCATACCTATGTCATACCTCCCAACATGACCTCTCCAGGAGGACACAATGCTCTGCTCCAGCTCTTCCCTCTTACTGTATGATCACCATCACCTGTGCTGTACCCTAATACTGACCCAGTGCTCATACCTATGTCATACCTCCCAACATGACCTCTCCAGGAGGACACAATGCTCTGCTCCTGGACTTCCCTCTTACTGTATGATTACCATCACCTGTGCTGTACCCTAATACTGACCCAGTGCTCATACCTATGTCATACCTCCCAACATGACCTCTCGAGGAGGACACAATGCTCTGCTCCTGCTCTTCCCTCTTACTGTATTATTACCATCACCTGTGCTGTACCCTAATACTGACCCAGTACTCATACCTATGTCATACCTCCCAACATGACCTCTCCAGGAGGACACAATGCTCTGCTCCTGCACTCCCCTCTTACTGTATTATTACCATCACCTGTGCTGTACCCTAATACTGACCCAGTGCTCATACCTATGTCATACCTCTCAACATGACCCTCTCCAGGAGGGACACAATGCTCTGCTCCTGCTCTTCCCTCTTACTGTATGATTACCATCACCTGTGCTGTACCCTAATACTGACCCAGTGCTCATACCTATGTCATACCTCTCAACATGACCCTCTCCAGGAGGGACACAATGCTCTGCTCCTGCACTTCCCTCTTACTGTATGATTACCATCACCTGTGCTGTACCCTAATACTGACCCAGTGCTCATACCTATGTCATACCTCCCAACATAACCCTCCCCAGGAGGACACAATGCTCTGCTCCTGCTCTTCCCTCTTACTGTATGATCACCATCACCTGTGCTGTACCCTAATACTGACCCAGTGCTCATACCTATGTCATACCTCCCAACAAGACCTCTCCAGGAGGACACAATGCTCTGCTCCTGGACTTCCCTCTTACTGTATGACTACCATCACCTGTGCTGTACCCTAATACTGACCCAGTGCTCATAACCATGTCATACCTCCCAACATGACCTCTCCAGGAGGACACAATGCTCTGCTCCTGCACTTCCCTCTTACTGTATGATTACCATCACCTGTGCTGTACCCTAATACTGACCCAGTGCTCATACCTATGTCATACCTCCCAACATGACCTCTCCAGGAGGACACAATGCTCTGCTCCTGCTCTTCCCTCTTACTGTATGATTACCATCACCTGTGCTGTACCCTAATACTGACCCAGTGCTCATACCTATGTCATACCTCCCAACATGACCTCTCCAGGAGGACACAATGCTCTGCTCCTGCTCTTCCCTCTTACTGTATGATTACCATCACCTGTGCTGTACCCTAATACTGACCCAGTGCTCATACCTATGTCATACCTCTCAACATGACCCTCTCCAGGAGGACACAATGCTCTGCTCCTGCTCTTCTCTCTTACTGTATGATTACCATCACCTGTGCTGTACCCTAATACTGACCCAGTACTCATACCTATGTCATACCTCCCAACATGACCTCTCCAGGAGGACACAATGCTCTGCTCCTGCTCTTCCCTCTTACTGTATAATTACCATCACCTGTGCTGTACCCTAATACTGACCCAGTACTCATACCTATGTCATACCTCCCAACATGACCTCTCCAGGACACAATGCTCTGCTCCTGCTCTTCCCTCTTACTGTATGATTACCATCACCTGTGCTGTACCCTAATACTGACCCAGTACTCATACCTATGTCATACCTCCCAACATGACCTCTCCAGGACACAATGCTCTGCTCCTGCTCTTCCCTCTTACTGTATGATTACCATCACCTGTGCTGTACCCTAATACTGACCCAGTACTCATACCTATGTCATACCTCCCAACATGACCTCTCCAGGAGGACACAATGCTCTGCTCCTGCTCTTCCCTCTTACTGTATGATTACCATCACCTGTGCTGTACCCTAATACTGACCCAGTGCTCCTACCTATGTCATACCTCCCAACATGACCTCTCCAGGAGGACACAATGCTCTGCTCCTGCACTTCCCTCTTACTGTATGATCACCATCACCTGTGCTGTACCCTAATACTGACCCAGTGCTCATACCTATGTCATACCTCCCAACATGACTCTCTCCAGGAGGACACAATGCTCTGCTCCTGCTCTTCCCTCTTACTGTATGATTACCATCACCTGTGCTGTACCATAATACTGACCCAGTGCTCATACCTATGTCATACCTCCCAACATGACCCTCTCCAGGAGGACACAATGCTCTGCTCCTGCACTGCCCTCTTACTGTATGACTACCATCACCTGTGCTGTACCCCAATACTGACCCAGTACTCATACCTATGTCATACCTCCCAACATGACCTCTCCAGGAGGACACAATGATCTGCTCCTGCTCTTCCCTCTTCCTGTATAATTACCATCACCTATGCTGTACCCTAATACTGACCCAGTGCTCATACCTATGTCATACCTCCCAACATGACCTCTCCAGGAGGACACAATGCTCTGCTCCTGCACTTCCCTCTTACTGTATGATTACCATCACCTGTGCTGTACCCTAATACTGACCCAGCGCTCATACCTATGTCATACCTCCCAACATGACCTCTCCAGGAGGACACAATGCTCTGCTCTTGCTCTTCCCTCTTACTGTATGATCACCATCACCTGTGCTGTACCCTAATACTGACCCAGTGCTCATACCTATGTCATACCTCCCAACATGACCTCTCCAGGAGGACACAATGCTCTGCTCCTGGACTTCCCTCTTACTGTATGATTACCATCACCTGTGCTGTACCCTAATACTGACCCAGTGCTCATACCTATGTCATACCTCCCAACATGACCTCTCGAGGAGGACACAATGCTCTGCTCCTGCTCTTCCCTCTTACTGTATGATTACCATCACCTGTGCTGTACCCTAATACTGACCCAGTACTCATACCTATGTCATACCTCCCAACATGACCTCTCCAGGAGGACACAATGCTCTGCTCCTGCACTCCCCTCTTACTGTATTATTACCATCACCTGTGCTGTACCCTAATACTGACCCAGTGCTCATACCTATGTCATACCTCTCAACATGACCCTCCCCAGGAGGACACAATGCTCTGCTCCTGCTCTTCCCTCTTACTGTATGATCACCATCACCTGTGCTGTACCCTAATACTGACCCAGTGCTCATAACCATGTCATACCTCCCAACATGACCTCTCCAGGAGGACACAATGCTCTGCTCCTGCACTTCCCTCTTACTGTATGATTACCATCACCTGTGCTGTACCCTAATACTGACCCAGTGCTCATACCTATGTCATACCTCTCAACATGACCCTCTCCAGGAGGACACAATGCTCTGCTCCTGCTCTTCTCTCTTACTGTATGATTACCATCACCTGTGCTGTACCCTAATACTGACCCAGTACTCATACCTATGTCATACCTCCCAACATGACCTCTCCAGGAGGACACAATGCTCTGCTCCTGCTCTTCCCTCTTACTGTATAATTACCATCACCTGTGCTGTACCCTAATACTGACCCAGTACTCATACCTATGTCATACCTCCCAACATGACCTCTCCAGGACACAATGCTCTGCTCCTGCTCTTCCCTCTTACTGTATGATTACCATCACCTGTGCTGTACCCTAATACTGACCCAGTACTCATACCTATGTCATACCTCCCAACATGACCTCTCCAGGAGGACACAATGCTCTGCTCCTGCTCTTCCCTCTTACTGTATGATTACCATCACCTGTGCTGTACCCTAATACTGACCCAGTGCTCCTACCTATGTCATACCTCCCAACATGACCCTCTCCAGGAGGACACAATGCTCTGCTCCTTCACTTCTTTCTTACTGTATGATTACCATCACCTGTGCTGTACCCTAATACTGACCCAGTGCTCATACCTATGTCATACCTCCCAACATGACCTCTCCAGGAGGACACAATGCTCTGCTCCTGGACTTCCCTCTTACTGTATGATTACCATCACCTGTGCTGTACCCTAATACTGACCCAGTGCTCATACCTATGTCATACCTCCCAACATGACCTCTCGAGGAGGACACAATGCTCTGCTCCTGCTCTTCCCTCTTACTGTATGATTACCATCACCTGTGCTGTACCCTAATACTGACCCAGTACTCATACCTATGTCATACCTCCCAACATGACCTCTCCAGGAGGACACAATGCTCTGCTCCTGCACTCCCCTCTTACTGTATTATTACCATCACCTGTGCTGTACCCTAATACTGACCCAGTGCTCATACCTATGTCATACCTCTCAACATGACCCTCTCCAGGAGGACACAATGCTCTGCTCCTGCTCTTCTCTCTTACTGTATGATTACCATCTCCTGTGCTGTACCCTAATACTGACCCAGTGCTCATACCTATGTCATACCTCCCAACATGACCTCTCCAGGAGGACACAATGCTCTGCTCATGCTCTTCCCTCTTACTGTATGATTACCATCACCTGTGCTGTACCCTAATACTGACCCAGTGCTCATACCTATGTCATACCTCCCAACATAACCCTCCCCAGGAGGACACAATGCTCTGCTCCTGCTCTTCCCTCTTACTGTATGATCACCATCACCTGTGC
This sequence comes from Pseudophryne corroboree, assembly GCF_028390025.1. Lineage (NCBI taxonomy): Eukaryota > Metazoa > Chordata > Amphibia > Anura > Myobatrachidae > Pseudophryne > Pseudophryne corroboree. The sequence continues at coordinate 679,254 of NW_026967475.1, forward strand.
TGTACCCTAATACTGACCCAGTGCTCATACCTATGTCATACCTCCCAACATGACCTCTCCAGGAAGACACAATGCTCTGCTCCTGGACTTCCCTCTTACTGTATGACTACCATCACCTGTGCTGTACCCTAATACTGACCCAGTGCTCATAACCATGTCATACCTCCCAACATGACCTCTCCAGGAGGACACAATGCTCTGCTACTGCACTTCCCTCTTACTGTATGATTACCATCACCTGTGCTGTACCCTAATACTGACCCAGTGCTCATACCTATGTCATACCTCTCAACATGACCCTCTCCAGGAGGACACAATGCTCTGCTCCTGCTCTTCTCTCTTACTGTATGATTACCATCACCTGTGCTGTACCCTAATACTGACCCAGTACTCATACCTATGTCATACCTCCCAACATGACCTCTCCAGGAGGACACAATGCTCTGCTCCTGCTCTTCCCTCTTACTGTATGATTACCATCACCTGTGCTGTACCCTAATACTGACCCAGTACTCATACCTATGTCATACCTCCCAACATGACCTCTCCAGGACACAATGCTCTGCTCCTGCTCTTCCCTCTTACTGTATGATTACCATCACCTGTGCTGTACCCTAATACTGACCCAGTGCTCATACCTATGTCATACCTCCCAACATGACCTCTCCAGGAGGACACAATGCTCTGCTCCTGCACTTCTCTCTTACTGTATGAATACCATCACCTGTGCTGTACCATAATACTGACCCAGTGCTCATACCTATGTCATACCTCCCAACATGACCTCTCCAGGAGGACACAATGCTCTGCTTCTGCACTCCCCTCTTACTGTATGATTACCATCACTTGTGCTGTACTCTAATACTGACCCAGTGCTCATACCTATGTCATACCTCCCAACATGACCCTCTCCAGGAGGACACAATGCTCTGCTCCTGCACTTCCCTCTTACATTATGATTACCATCACCTGTGCTGCACCCTAATACTGACCCAGTGCTCATACCTATGTCATATCTCCCAACATGACCTCACCAGGAGGACACAATGCTCTGCTCCTGCTCTCCCCTCTTACTGTATGATTACCATCACCTGTGCTGCACCCTAATACTGACCCAGTGCTCATACCTATGTCATACCTCCCAACATGACCTCTCCAGGAGGACACAATGCTCTGCTCTTACCTCTTACTGTATGATCACCATCACCTGTGCTGTACCCTAATACTGACCCAGTGCTCATACCCATGTCATACCTCCCAACATGACCCTCTCCAGGAGGACACAATGCTCTGCTCCTGCACTTCCCTCTTACTGTATGATCACCATCACCTGTGCTGTACCCTAATACTGACCGAGTGCTCATACCTATGTCATACCTCCCAACATGACCTCTCCAGGAGGACACAATGCTCTGCTCCTGCTCTTCCCTCTTACTGTATGATTACCATCACCTGTGCTGTACCCTAATACTGACCCAGTGCTCACACCTATGTCATAACTCCCAACATGATCTCTCCAGGAGGACACAATGCTCTGCTCCTGCTCTTCCCTCTTACTGTATGATTACCATCACCTGTGCTGTACCCTAATACTGACCCAGTGCTCATACCTATGTCATACCTCTCAACATGACCCTCTCCAGGAGGACACAATGATCTGCTCCTGCTCTTCCCTCTTACTGTATAATTACCATCACCTATGCTGTACCCTAATACTGACCCAGTGCTCATACCTATGTCATACCTCCCAACATGACCTCTCCAGGAGGACACAATGCTCTGCTCCTGCACTTCCCTCTTACTGTATGATTACCATCACCTGTGCTGTACCCTAATACTGACCCAGCGCTCATACCTATGTCATACCTCCCAACATGACCTCTCCAGGAGGACACAATGCTCTGCTCCTGCTCTTCCCTCTTACAGTATGATCACCATCACCTGTGCTGTACCCTAATACTGACCCAGTGCTCATACCTATGTCATACCTCTCAACATGACCCTCTCCAGGAGGACACAATGCTCTGCTCCTGCTTTTCCCTCTTACAGTATGATCACCATCACCTGTGCTGTACCCCAATACTGACCCAGTGCTCATACCTATGTCATACCTCCCAACATGACCTCTCCAGGTGGACACAATGCTCTGCTCCTGTTCTTCCCTCTTACTGTATGATTACCATCACCTGTGCTGTACCCTAATACTGACCCAGTGCTCATACCTATGTCATACCTCTCAACATGACCCTCTCCAGGAGGACACAATACTCTGCTCCTGCTCTTCTCTCTTACTGTATGATTACCATCACCTGTGCTGTACCCTAATACTGACCCAGTACTCATACCTATGTCATACCTCCCAACATGACCTCTCCAGGAGGACACAATGCTCTGCTCCTGCTCTTCCCTCTTACTGTATAATTACCATCACCTGTGCTGTACCCTAATACTGACCCAGTACTCATACCTATGTCATACCTCCCAACATGACCTCTCCAGGACACAATGCTCTGCTCCTGCTCTTCCCTCTTACTGTATGATTACCATCACCTGTGCTGTACCCTAATACTGACCCAGTACTCATACCTATGTCATACCTCCCAACATGACCTCTCCAGGAGGACACAATGCTCTGCTCCTGCTCTTCCCTCTTACTGTATGATTACCATCACCTGTGCTGTACCCTAATACTGACCCAGTACTCATACCTATGTCATACCTCCCAACATGACCTCTCCAGGAGGACACAATGCTCTGCTCCTGCTCTTCTCTCTTACTGTATGATTACCATCACCTGTGCTGTACCCTAATACTGACCCAGTGCTCCTACCTATGTCATACCTCCCAACATGACCTCTCCAGGAGGACACAATGCTCTGCTCCTGCTCTTCCCTCTTACTGTATGATTACCATCACCTGTGCTGTTCCCTAATACTGACCCAGTACTCATACCTATGTCATACCTCCCAACATGACCTCTCCAGGAGGACACAATGCTCTGCTCCTGCTCTTCCCTCTTACTGTATGATTACCATCACCTGTGCTGTACCCTAATACTACTGACCCAGTGCTCATACCTATGTCATACCTCCCAACATGACCTCTCCAGGAGGGACACAATGCTCTGCTCCTTCACTTCTCTCTTACTGTATGATTACCATCACCTGTGCTGTACCCTAATACTGACCCAGTACTCATACCTATGTCATACCTCCCAACATGACCTCTCCAGGAGGACACAATGCTCTGCTCCTGCTCTTACCTCTTACTGTATAATTACCATCACCTGTGCTGTACCCTAATACTGACCCAGTACTCATACCTATGTCATACCTCCTGACAATGCTAAATTCCCTTGTCGTATAAACAACCCTTTATGAAGTCTAAGAACACTGTACGCTGTTTACTTAAGAAGTACCGTAATGGTACGCTAGTTGCGTAACGATCGCTCAGCCGTAGGCGAGACGCTCAAGCGTCACGTTCGCTCACGGCCCAGTGATCACAGGACACGTTATTGGCTATGACTAGAGTAATGATTCGCTATGGCGTAGCGGACGCTCGAGACCACGAGGAGATCACCAGCGGCGCAGACGCTCACAACGCTATACCTTTATGTCTAAACCTTATACCAATGAAATACACGGAATACCTTAATGTGAATACAGGGTGTAAGTGCAACCTTGTGTAACCTGACTAACTACAAAGCTGCTTGAGCGTCACCGACGCTCAAGTGAACACTTAACACTATAGGAAATACACAGATACTGGTTTAGGGTCCAAAGCCTATTAACTGTATTATATCTAGTATACTTGTAAAAAGGGGATAACAGTACAAATGATACACTACAATATAACAAAGACTTCCTAACCAAAATACAATACTATCTAATACAATACAATACTAGTCTAGGGGAGATACGAGAGAAAGAGAAGGGAAAGAGAGAGAGAGAGAGAGAGAGATGAGAGAAATTGGCTCACAGAAAGACAATGATTACGGAGAGAAACTTACGCACAAGGGTAAACGATCGCATGCGCCTGGACATCCAGCACCCGATTTTCAGCAATGAGAACCGTTGAAGAGTGAGAGCTGGATGTGGTCGGCCTGCCTATTTATGCCCCACACACAATGCAATCTCATAGTCCCTACAATCCCATTGTCCATTGGATGAAGGAATTCGACCCTGTATCACAACAAAAGGTCATAGGTTGATTCATACAGGTGGGCTGTGACGATTTCAAACAGCTCAGGTGGGTGGGGAACTAAGTTTCCCGCCGCATACCTGAGTATGAGTAAATAGTAGAAATGGACATAAACTTCTTATGTCCATAACTATTCGCACGAGCGATTAATACGCTCCAAACCAACACCGGAATATTGCTAATTAAATACTCTTCCGATGGGTACCAAACACTGCTGTATGATTCCTGTTAGACCCTTCGTACAATACAAAGAGGGATTACTTTAAACAGGGACCTTCTATATTAACCAAACTTTCAGAAACTATCAAAGGGACCATGATCTATAAACTACATTAATTGTGAAAATATGTAACGAATGAGTCGCACGCTACGACTACATAAACTCTACCGTAAATACGCATACCGCGCCTGCGAGTGCACGCTATTGCGGGTATGCGCCTTCACGGGAGAGCGTACGCATGCGCAGCACGGACCAGTGTGCGGTGCAAATATGGCAACGTGCATAGAGACATTTTTCTGACTTTGACAGTCCACCCTTTGGCAGTCAATAATAACTGCCACAAAACTTTTAAGGAGAAAAATGCAAGTCAGGGGTTAATTGATTTCCATGGTGGGGTAAGGAAGAAGAGAGGAGTAGGTGTGAAGAGGGTATGACCTAGTGAGAAAGTAGAAGCATGTGTGTATGAGTCCATGTTTGGAGGGTCATGTATCATCGTGCCGTACGTGTTGTAAATCAAGCTTCGAGGTATTGCGAAGTATACATTTGAATTCCTTCTTATCCTGTGGTACAGGTCTGTGGATGGGCTGTCAAACTTTACCGAGCTCTTTTCGGATTTTGAACAAAATGGGGAGCACATTTTAGTTGATGATACATGAATGGGGGAGGTATGTGGTTGCTGATATCTGTGCCTGTATTCCCTATCGTCTATGTGTGTCATTACCTGAGGGTTGTAGAGATGAAGATAAAGAACACTTATGGAAAATGCAATGATATTCTATGTCAGGGAAATGTACATCTGTCGTCGAAGTTGTGTTCGGTATCTGTTGAGAGTCGTCTTCTTTGCGCTGTATTGCTCCTTGGGCATGAGCAAATAGCTTTGTCTGAGCCATCAGATTTACAAAAAATGTTGGGCTAGCGTGAGTTTAAAAGTACTAGGGAAACTGGGGATCCATGGCAAAGTTCATCAAGTGTCCATTTCTCAAGTGGTCAAAACTTCATCTTTGGTGCTTGTCTGTTGTCTGTATAGCGTCTCGTCAACTTCCTCGTCCAAGGGGGTCTTTGTATCTTGGAGAAAAGCAGAAAAACAGGTGAAAGAAACGGACCGTATAATCGCATTTTCATCCCATCCTGGTTTCTATCATTGGGTCATAAATCAAATCCAGGTTAATTACAGTTTCCTCACTCCTCACGCTCATCACTTTTGTACTTTGTTTGCACCTCATTAAAGCCTGCCCGCATCTAAATATCAATCCAATCGATATAACGACACCCAAGATACATAGTAGAAACTTTCCAACATCCATTATGACTCCTTGAGCCCAGTCTCCTAAACCGGAGAACCAATTTCGCGGGTTCAACCATGACACCCAACCAGTCAGCTCATTACCTACAGCAGCAAGGGTGAGATTGTGTTTTCGACGAAATTCCCACTTTAATTGCAGAATATCGTCCATCTTTTGGTTTATGACCTCTACCGGATCCTCGGTGCTATTCGTGATATAAGTGCAACACTTTATGCCGTACTGTGTTGCCAATGTAACACAATATCCGCCTGTTACTGCTGTAAGATAATTAAGAACCATCCTATGCTGAACTAGTTCTGTTTTATAAGCTTGAAGTTCTCTTCCAGTGTATCTAAACGTGTCATCATACATTTCAGTGATATTATCTAACAAATTGGCGAGTGCGGAAATGTATCTATAATTCATCACTCCCCGAGCGGTACGAGTGAAATCTAACGCTACCAGAACCTGAATCCCGGTGGATTCATGGATAAGATCAGAGGCCGGATGCTCTAACCTTTCTGACAGTTGTCTTTTAACTCGGTGCTCGTAATGAGTGTGAGTATAAGGAGCTTGGGCACCACGGTGTATGTCCTTCATTTTGTCATGTGTAACAGTCATCACTTCAGGCAATACTTTTCCAATATAACACAATCCTTCAGAGTTTGGGGCAAGCCACTTGTACGCCTTTCTCCCGCATATGAAATATGCGTCATCGGGGAGAACATATGGGACGGAGAAGGACATGACCATGTTACAAACCTTCCAGGTGAAATCTCCTGACCCTAATTCTTCCATCTGCTTAATGCACGTATCAGTTTGTACGATATGTGCACAGTATCCTGGTGATACCTCTCCAACTCTAGTAATCCTATTTCCTAAGGTATATCGATACCGAAAAGATTTTCCTCTACTGGCTATGTGGCGTACCAGCTCTGTATCTGTAGGCATTCTATCTGCTCTGTGTGAAAAGGTCATGGTAAGGTTGCTCCATGACACTTCCCAATTTCCCGGTTTTCTGGGATTGGAGATATTGAAACATAAGAGGGACCTATCCACATGGTATTGGTGGAGCTTCAAACTAGGAGGGCTGGAGATGTTAAACCTCCGGTCCACCGGTCTCCCACCATTTAGCTCAAGTACCTCCCCTAACGTTAAAGGAAATGGTACTAGCCCTGATTTGCTGTGACCCTGAGGTACTTGAGAACATACCCAAAAATTTTGTCTCATTTAACACGCTACCCACTAAGGAGTGATAGTCACTCAATGGATGCCGGTCCGTATGGATATTAAAACTGGATTGGCATTTCTTTATGCATCCATCTTCAACCAGATTATCACAGAGCCTACAGATACAATTTTCTTTTTGAGCTAACAATCCTTCAAAGAGAATGTTTACAGATAACATGGTTGTTAGATCGTGCCCGGTACTCGCCTTTGCTTGGTGATTGGGTTGCTATTGGAAATTTACACCTCCGTCTCAGTCATTAGGACCTTTCTGGATCCTTTCTCGACCTCACTGGTACTCTCACCGAAACAGACTGCTCTGGTCAACATCCTGGTTAACGGGAAAATCCATATTGCAGTCTCTTGGGGCAAGTCCATCTTACAGGAGGAGAAAAGAAGAAATTTGTAAAGGGGGTATAAGAAAACAGTTTGAGGGGGAGAGAACTTGTTACGATAATAAGTTCTCTCGTCTTGTTGTTCTTCTTGTTCTGCTGTCTTCTCAAAGGTGCTGTCTCTCAGTCTTCCAAACGAACATTCTGGTGATGCAATATTCCTTCCTAACCGGCGATCTTTCTGTAAGGAGCAAAAATCTGGCATTACCATTGGTCCAACTGAGGGGTGACATACCATCTTTAAACCATGGAAACATGAGTGAGAAGAGAGAGAAAGCACAAAAAGAAAAAAAAAGAGATAGAGAACAATTCATGTGCATATATACATTACCTAACTCGACAATAACCATCAATAAGAAAAGAGAAACAAAACATTTTTAAACATTGTCAACATTGAGAAAACCTTGTTAGCATTAGAAAAACATTGTCAGACTTATTAGGCTGTCATATCTATGTGTCTACTGGTCTCCTTGAGCAGTCCCTCCCCACCAGCACCTGCATTACTCCACTGTCTGTATCTGGCCAGAAATACATTGTGGCGGAGGTCATGCTGGGGTTTGGTAGACTTCTGCAAGGACCAAGTGGATATGCAATGTGTGAATTCTTACCAATACTAGTCAGAGATGGGGATAGAGAGAGAGAGAAAAGAAAAGAAAAAAAAAAAAAAAAAAAAACATTTTTCACAAATACATTTACAACTTTTCACCCGGTCATTCCTGTGTCTTCAGGGAATGACCTCCCAATTTATTAACCGTTACCTCAGGCTTACCATCAGTCCTAATGATCACCTTTCCTGACTACATATCATGCGTGTGTGCCAAAATTCTTCCTGTCGGATCTCTGATTATAATTTGGTGTGTCCTTACTTTGCTCATTTCTTGGTCTAGGGGGTCTAACTTTATGTAGGCTGTTACAGTTGCTGGCATAATGCCCTTCTCTCCTACAATGATAACAAATCCTGGGCTTCCTCCATGTGTCAATGACCTGAGGTTTTGGTTGATTTGATGCCTCCTCAAACGCTCGGATGCTCATCATCATCAATCGTTTCCCCTGTACTTCCCTGATTCCTTGGGTTTTATGATTATGGGGTTGTCTTTCTCTTGATCTACAATCTCTTGCAAAGTGTCCCTTTCTATGACAATTGTAACAGACTTCCATATCTGGATTTCTCACAGGGGTGTGGGGCTTTTGTTGGGGTGGTCTTGTGTTTTGGGCCTGTATATTTGCTGCCATTAACTCATCTCTTTGTGACTCTCTGTATCTGGTGATATTCTGATCATGATTGATGACGGCCTCTCTTAGTGCGGTCACCGAGATATCTCTCCAGTTTGGGTTGGTGGTCTGTACCCTTGTTTTTAATTCATCTTTTAAACCATTCATTAATACCTTAACCGCTATTCCTGTATGTTGTGCATTTGTCTTGATGTCTGCGATCCCAGTGTTTCTAGCCATTATTTGCAGTGCTCGATTGAAATAATTAGAAACATTTTCCCTTTCGTTTTGCCTTATGGAGAGAATGTCGTTCCACTTGACAGCAGCTGGGAAATATATTCCTAACTGTCGGTTAATCTGCCTAATACATTCCTGATTGTGTTCTTCCATACAAGGTACCTCCGTGTTTAATTTACAATCAGCAATGAACTTTTCAGGGTCAACACTGGAGGGCAAACATGCCCTCAGCACTGTCCGCCATTCTTTGTTGGTGGGTTCTGTGGCGTTTCCTAGTTCTTTAATAAACCTTTGACATTTGGCTAGATTTTTTTCTAGGATCAGGAAATTCAGACATAATTGATCTCAATTCGGTCCGGGACAAGAGACAGCGCATTGCACTGTCCTTGACGGGAATGATTCCCTGATCGTCAGTCTTCCCATTGGGGACTGAGATCACCCTGGCCAGATCGAGCTCAGTTACATCATCTTGTGTTGGTCTTACAATATGGGGTACATTTGTTTGTGCGTGATATGAAACATTGTACGTACCTGTGGACACGACCTCACCTGACCCTCCGTTAGGGGGTTCGATTATTTCCTTTACCAATTTGGTCGCGTCCACCTGGATGGCTTTTGTGATGGTTGCTGGAAGAGGTGCTGACATCGTTCTGGGCTCACTTTCTTGTTTGTATTCCTGAGGGAAGTTTGACATGGGGTGCAACTTGCATAGGTTAATAGTTGTACATTCAACAGTATTACAATAATCATTGTTACAGTTATTACACTTATTCTTATAATCTATACTACAGTTGCTAAGAGCGTTTTTATTGTTCAACCTTGTGTTTTTCTCCGCAACCATAATCCTCCCCGATGCCATGTCTCTCCTCTCAAGATAAGATTCAGAAAAGTCGATTGACTCTCTTTGTAATTCACCTTCCTGTTGCCCTAACTGCACATAATCATAATGTTTACTTCGTCTCTTTGTTGGTTCAATGAGACATATCCTCCTCCTTAAATTTTGTAACACGTCTGGACTGAAGCTACCTATTCTTGGGACTTTGTCCCTGTCTTGTACAGTCATTCTCTCCCATTCATCACATAAAGATTCTGTGTGACTTCCGTATTTTTCACACATGATGTACCTTGCCGACCCAACGGGTCGGTTCTCTGAATCAACCCGAACCGAGGTTGATCGCCCCCTACCTGAACAACTGGCCCCCATAATTCTGCAGGTGTTGCTTATTCCTCCTTGGATCTTTATCTCAAGGTTTTCAGCGAACCCTTACAAACAAACCAAGATGTCCTGGGCAGGCCGGCGGTGGCGGTTTACCGAGTACCCCACTCACTCGCCCACCTCGACCAATACGACCTGATCACACCGATATGGTGCTGGCGTACTCGATACAGGGCCCCTATGGAACCTTCTGTTTACTGGAACATATGAGGGTTACCCGAAGGACACTTACTCTTTCCAGTAAAGTTGGGGTTGTTAGATAGTTCCTGAGTGACCAGCGAACTTCCCTTCCAAAAATAAAAAATTACACAAATCACGTCAGAATGTACAGATAGCGTTTGTGACCACTTTACTCTAATGGTATTAGGTCAGATTACTAACTACTGCACACAATTACGTGCGGTCCAATCGTTCAGTACATAAGCACTACTTGTCATGTACTGAAAGATCAATGGAATCGATGTTTCCGGCCGCGATTCCTTCAGCAAGAGCTTATGGCCTATATGGGTTCTGCACCAACACCCCAGGCGTTGTGCCACTGGACTTTTATAGCGGACCTCTTTGTCTATTTTACCTGTTACCTTATGACCTCCTGGTCTGTTACCTTATGACCTCCTGGTCTGTTACCTTATGACCTCCTGGTCTGTTACCTTATGGTCCGCTATACTCTAATGCTCAAATATTATTTAACCAAGGATGCCTCCCTAGCCACCGTATATGTCACTTACACGTGTGTCCCTTGACGAGTACCCGACTTTCCTTTTGGTTCAACCTCTTAAGTTATATAAACTTATGTAATAAAAACACACTCACTCAACACATGTACACTTTGTTTCTATATCTATTTCTGCGCAGAAATTGTCTTCAGTCCAACTGTGTTACCAATTAGGAGCAGGATCTGTTAAACTAAATTTCAGATTTTTCCAAAAATAGATTTGCGTTATTTACCGCGTCGCGTTACTTATCGCTGTGCGTTACTTATCGCCTTTGCGCTAATTATCGCTTTGCGCTAATTCAACTTTTCGTGACTTGAGCTACGTTGCGTAATGTACGCTGCGTGCGTCTGCCGTTTGGATTGCGTACGCAAGTCTTTTGTTAGGGACACGTGTACGCAAAACAAAGATCCACCGTAACACAATTTCTACCTTTATCAATGTAGATGATCCCTGATCATCTACCGCACCCCACACTGACTGCCTTATCTCCCAGGCAAGCCGTGTGTTGGTCTATACTTTAACTATTACCTCTACTATGAAATAACAGCAAATCTCTTTTAGCACTTTCTATCAACTATAAAACTTGGCAAACAGGAATAGTGATATACGAAATTTGAAAAAGAAATGCAGATAAATGTATGTGTGCGTGTATACGCAAGACAGAAGAGAAATAAAACAGTTTTAAAAGACACAAGCGTTTTGTTCTTACTTCCGGTTCCCGGATTCCTTCAGCACTCTTTATTTAAGCGAAGCAGACGCTTATCCCGTCAGCACTGCGAGACAACCTCCCACCCTTTGCTGGGGGGATAATGTCTGCTGATCTACCTAGTGCAGATATGAGAAGGATAGGACGAGTCCCCAATTGACAATGCTAAATTCCCTTGTCGTATAAACAACCCTTTATGAAGTCTAAGAACACTGTATGCTGTTTACTTAAGAAGTACCGTAATGGTACGCTAGTTGCGTAACGATCGCTCAGCCGTAGGCGAGACGCTCAAGCGTCACGTTCGCTCACGGCCCAGTGATCACAGGACACGTTATTGGCTATGACTAGAGTAATGATTCGCTATGGCGTAGCGGACGCTCGAGACCACGAGGAGATCACCAGCGGCGCAGACGCTCACAACGCTATACCTTTATGTCTAAACCTTATACCAATGAAATACACGGAATACCTTAATGTGAATACAGGGTGTAAGTGCAACCTTGTGTAACCTGACTAACTACAAAGCTGCTTGAGCGTCACCGACGCTCAAGTGAACACTTAACACTATAGGAAATACACAGATACTGGTTTAGGGTCCAAAGCCTATTAACTGTATTATATCTAGTATACTTGTAAAAAGGGGATAACAGTACAAATGATACACTACAATATAACAAAGACTTCCTAACCAAAATACAATACTATCTAATACAATACAATACTAGTCTAGGGGAGATACGAGAGAAAGAGAAGGGAAAGAGAGAGAGAGAGAGAGAGAGAGAGATGAGAGAAAGACAATGATTACGGAGAGAAACTTACGCACAAGGGTAAACGATCGCATGCGCCTGGACATCCAGCACCCGATTTTCAGCAATGAGAACCGTTGAAGAGTGAGAGCTGGATGTGGTCGGCCTGCCTATTTATGCCCCACACACAATGCAATCTCATAGTCCCTACAATCCCATTGTCCATTGGATGAAGGAATTCGACCCTGTATCACAACAAAAGGTCATAGGTTGATTCATACAGGTGGGCTGTGACGATTTCAAACAGCTCAGGTGGGTGGGGAACTAAGTTTCCCGCCGCATACCTGAGTATGAGTAAATAGTAGAAATGGACATAAACTTCTTATGTCCATAACTATTCGCACGAGCGATTAATACGCTCCAAACCAACACCGGAATATTGCTAATTAAATACTCTTCCGATGGGTACCAAACACTGCTGTATGATTCCTGTTAGATCCTTCGTACAATACAATACAAAGAGGGATTACTTTAAACAGGGACCTTCTATATTAACCAAACTTTCAGAAACTATCAAAGGGACCATGATCTATAAACTACATTAATTGTGAAAATATGTAACGAATGAGTCGCACGCTACGACTACATAAACTCTACCGTAAATACGCATACCGCGCCTGCGAGTGCACGCTATTGCGGGTATGCGCCTTCACGGGAGAGCGTACGCATGCGCAGCACGGACCAGTGTGCGGTGCAAATATGGCAACGTGCATAGAGACATTTTTCTGACTTTGACACTCCCAACATGACCTCTCCAGGACACAATGCTCTGCTCCTGCTCTTCCCTCTTACTGTATGATTACCATCACCTGTGCTGTACCCTAATACTGACCCAGTACTCATACCTATGTCATACCTCCCAACATGACCTCTCCAGGAGGACACAATGCTCTGCTCCTGCTCTTCCCTCTTACTGTATGATTACCATCACCTGTGCTGTACCCTAATACTGACCCAGTGCTCCTACCTATGTCATACCTCCCAACATGACCTCTCCAGGAGGACACAATGCTCTGCTCCTGCTCTTCCCTCTTACTGTATGATTACCATCACCTGTGCTGTACCCTAATACTGAACCAGTACTCATACCTATGTCATACCTCCCAACATGACCTCTCCAGGAGGACACAATGCTCTGCTCCTGCTCTTCCCTCTTACTGTATGATTACCATCACCTGGTCTGTACCCTAATACTACTGACCCAGTGCTCATACCTATGTCATACCTCCCAACATGACCTCTCCAGGAGGGACACAATGCTCTGCTCCTTCACTTCTCTCTTACTGTATGATTACCATCACCTGTGCTGTACCCTAATACTGACCCAGTGCTCATACCTATGTCATACCTCCCAACATGACCTCTCCAGGAGGACACAATGCTCTGCTCCTGGAATTCCCTCTTACTGTATGATTACCATCACCTGTGCTGTATCCTAACACTGACCCAGTGCTCATACCTATGTCATACCTCCCAACATGACCTCTCCAGGAGGACACAATGCTCTGCTCCTGCTCTTCCCTCTTACTGTATGATTACCATCACCTGTGCTGTATCCTAATACTGACCCAGTGCTCATACCTATGTCATACCTCCCAACATGACCTCTCCAGGAGGACACAATGCTCTGCTCCTGCTCTTCCCTCTTACTGTATGATTACCATCACCTGTGCTGTACCCTAATACTGACCCAGTGCTCATACCTATGTCATACCTCCCAACATGACCCTCTCGAGGAGGACACAATGCTCTGCTCCTGGACTTCCCTCTTACTGTATGATTACCATCACCTGTGCTGTACCCTAATACTGACCCAGTGCTCATACCTATGTCATACCTCCCAACATGACCTCTCCAGGAGGACACAATGCTCTGCTCCTGCTCTTCCCTCTTACTGTATGATTACCATCACCTGTGCTGTACCCTAATACTGACCCAGTGCTCATACCTATGTCATACCTCCCAGCATGACCTCTCCAGGAGGACACAATGCTCTGCTCTTCCCTCTTACTGTATGATCACCATCACCTGTGCTGTACCCTAATACTGACCCAGTGCTCATACCTATGTCATACCTCCCAACATGACCCTCTCCAGGAGGACACAATGCTCTGCTCCTGCTCTTCCCTCTTAATGTACTGTATGATTACCATTACCTGTGCTGTACCCTAATACTGACCCAGTGCTCATACCTATGTCATACCTCCCAACATGACCTCTCCAGGAGGACACAATGCTCTGCTCCTGCTCTTCCCTCTTACTGTATGATTACCATCACATGTGCTGTACCCTAATACTGACCCAGTGCTCATACCTATGTCATACCTCCCAACATGACCTCTCCAGGAGGACACAATGCTCTGCTCCTGCACTTCCCTCTTACTGTATGATTACCATCACCTGCGCTGTACCATAATACTGACCCAGTGCTCATACCTATGTCATACCTCCCAACATGACCTCTCCAGGCGGACACATTGCTCTGCTTCTGCACTCCCCTCTTACTGTATGATTACCATCACTTGTGCTGTACTCTAATACTGACCCAGTGCTCATACCTATGTCATACCTCCCAACATGACCCTCTCCAGGAGGACACAATGCTCTGCTCCTGCACTTCCCTCTTACTTTATGATTACCATCACCTGTGCTGCACCCTAATACTGACCCAGTGCTCATACCTATGTCATATCTCCCAACATGACCTCACCAGGAGGACACAATGCTCTGCTCCTGCTATCCCCTCTTACTGTATGATTACCATCACCTGTGCTGCACCCTAATACTGACCCAGTGCTCATACCTATGTCATACCTCCCAACATGACCTCTCCAGGAGGACACAATGCTCTGCTCTTACCTCTTACTGTATGATCACCATCACCTGTGCTGTACCCTAATACTGACCCACTGCTCATACCCATGTCATACCTCCCAACATGACCCTCTCCAGGAGGACACAATGCTCTGCTCCTGCACTTCCCTCTTACTGTATGATCACCATCACCTGTGCTGTACCCTAATACTGACCCAGTGCTCATACCTATGTCATACCTCCCAACATGACCCTCTCCAGGAGGACACAATGCTCTGCTCCTGCACTGCCCTCTTACTGTATGACTACCATCACCTGTGCTGTACCCCAATACTGACCCAGTACTCATACCTATGTCATACCTCCCAACATGACCTCTCCAGGAGGACACAATGCTCTGCTCCTGCTCTTCCCTCTTACTGTATGATTACCATCACCTGTGCTGTACCCTAATACTGACCCAGTGCTCACACCTATGTCATAACTCCCAACATGATCTCTCCAGGAGGACACAATGCTCTGCTCCTGCTCTTCCCTCTTACTGTATGATTACCATCACCTGTGCTGTACCCTAATACTGACCCAGTGCTCATACCTATGTCATACCTCTCAACATGACCCTCTCCAGGAGGACACAATGATCTGCTCCTGCTCTTCCCTCTTACTGTATAATTACCATCACCTATGCTGTACCCTAATACTGACCCAGTGCTCATACCTATGTCATACCTCCCAACATGACCTCTCCAGGAGGACACAATGCTCTGCTCCTTCACTTCCCTCTTACTGTATGATTACCATCACCTGTGCTGTACCCTAATACTGACCCAGTGCTCATACCTATGTCATACCTCCCAACATGACCTCTCGAGGAGGACACAATGCTCTGCTCCTGCTCTTCCCTCTTACTGTATGATTACCATCACCTGTGCTGTACCCTAATACTGACCCAGTACTCATACCTATGTCATACCTCCCAACATGACCTCTCCAGGAGGACACAATGCTCTGCTCCTGCACTCCCCTCTTACTGTATTATTACCATCACCTGTGCTGTACCCTAATACTGACCCAGTGCTCATACCTATGTCATACCTCTCAACATGACCCTCTCCAGGAGGACACAATGCTCTGCTCCTGCTCTTCTCTCTTACTGTATGATTACCATCACCTGTGCTGTACCCTAATACTGACCCAGTACTCATACCTATGTCATACCTCCCAACATGACCTCTCCAGGAGGACACAATGCTCTGCTCCTGCACTTCCCTCTTACTGTATGATTACCATCACCTGTGCTGTACCCTAATACTGACCCAGTGCTCATACCTATGTCATACCTCCCAACATAACCCTCCCCAGGAGGACACAATGCTCTGCTCCTGCTCTTCCCTCTTACTGTATGATCACCATCACCTGTGCTGTACCCTAATACTGACCCAGTGCTCATACCTATGTCATACCTCCCAACATGACCTCTCCAGGAGGACACAATGCTCTGCTCCTGGACTTCCCTCTTACTGTATGACTACCATCACCTGTGCTGTACCCTAATACTGACCCAGTGCTCATAACCATGTCATACCTCCCAACATGACCTCTCCAGGAGGACACAATGCTCTGCTCCTGCACTTCCCTCTTACTGTATGATTACCATCACCTGTGCTGTACCCTAATACTGACCCAGTGCTCATACCTATGTCATACCTCTCAACATGACCCTCTCCAGGAGGACACAATGCTCTGCTCCTGCTCTTCTCTCTTACTGTATGATTACCATCACCTGTGCTGTACCCTAATACTGACCCAGTACTCATACCTATGTCATACCTCCCAACATGACCTCTCCAGGAGGACACAATGCTCTGCTCCTGCTCTTCCCTCTTACTGTATAATTACCATCACCTGTGCTGTACCCTAATACTGACCCAGTACTCATACCTATGTCATACCTCCCAACATGACCTCTCCAGGACACAATGCTCTGCTCCTGCTCTTCCCTCTTACTGTATGATTACCATCACCTGTGCTGTACCCTAATACTGACCCAGTACTCATACCTATGTCATACCTCCCAACATGACCTCTCCAGGAGGACACAATGCTCTGCTCCTGCTCTTCCCTCTTACTGTATGATTACCATCACCTGTGCTGTACCCTAATACTGACCCAGTGCTCCTACCTATGTCATACCTCCCAACATGACCTCTCCAGGAGGACACAATGCTCTGCTCCTGCACTTCCCTCTTACTGTATGATCACCATCACCTGTGCTGTACCCTAATACTGACCCAGTGCTCATACCTATGTCATACCTCCCAACATGACCCTCTCCAGGAGGACACAATGCTCTGCTCCTGCACTGCCCTCTTACTGTATGACTACCATCACCTGTGCTGTACCCCAATACTGACCCAGTACTCATACCTATGTCATACCTCCCAACATGACCACTCCAGGAGGACACAATGCTCTGCTCCTGCTCTTCCCTCTTACTGTATGATTACCATCACCTGTGCTGTACCCTAATACTGACCCAGTGCTCACACCTATGTCATAACTCCCAACATGACCTCTCCAGGAGGACACAATGCTCTGCTCCTGCTCTTCCCTCTTACTGTATGATTACCATCACCTGTGCTGTACCCTAATACTGACCCAGTGCTCATACCTATGTCATACCTCTCAACATGACCCTCTCCAGGAGGACACAATGATCTGCTCCTGCTCTTCCCTCTTACTGTATAATTACCATCACCTGTGCTGTACCCTAATACTGACCCAGCGCTCATACCTATGTCATACCTCCCAACATGACCTCTCCAGGAGGACACAATGCTCTGCTCCTGCTCTTCCCTCTTACTGTATGATCACCATCACCTGTGCTGTACCCTAATACTGACCCAGTGCTCATACCTATGTCATACCTCCCAACATGACCTCTCCAGGAGGACACAATGCTCTGCTCCTGGACTTCCCTCTTACTGTATGATTACCATTAACTGTGCTGTACCCTAATACTGACCCAGTGCTCATACCTATGTCATACCTCCCAACATGACCTCTCGAGGAGGACACAATGCTCTGCTCCTGCTCTTCCCTCTTACTGTATGATTACCATCACCTGTGCTGTACCCTAATACTGACCCAGTACTCATACCTATGTCATACCTCCCAACATGACCTCTCCAGGAGGACACAATGCTCTGCTCCTGCACTCCCCTCTTACTGTATTATTACCATCACCTGTGCTGTACCCTAATACTGACCCAGTGCTCATACCTATGTCATACCTCTCAACATGATCCTCTCCAGGAGGACACAATGCTCTGCTCCTGCTCTTCTCTCTTACTGTATGATTACCATCACCTGTGCTGTACCCTAATACTGACCCAGTGCTCATACCTATGTCATACCTCCCAACATGACCTCTCCAGGAGGACACAATGCTCTGCTCCTGGACTTCCCTCTTACTGTATGACTACCATCACCTGTGCTGTACCCTAATACTGACCCAGTGCTCATAACCATGTCATACCTCCCAACATGACCTCTCCAGGAGGACACAATGCTCTGCTCCTGCTCTTCTCTCTTACTGTATGATTACCATCACCTGTGCTGTACCCTAATACTGACCCAGTGCTCATACCTATGTCATACCTCCCAACATGACCTCTCCAGGAGGACACAATGCTCTGCTCCTGCTCTTCCCTCTTACTGTATAATTACCATCACCTGTGCTGTACCCTAATACTGACCCAGTACTCATACCTATGTCATACCTCCCAACATGACCTCTCCAGGACACAATGCTCTGCTCCTGCTCTTCCCTCTTACTGTATGATTACCATCACCTGTGCTGTACCCTAATACTGACCCAGTACTCATACCTATGTCATACCTCCCAACAAGACCTCTCCAGGAGGACACAATGCTCTGCTCCTGCTCTTCCCTCTTACTGTATGATTACCATCACCTGTGCTGTACCCTAATACTGACCCAGTACTCATACCTATGTCATACCTCCCAACATGACCTCTCCAGGAGGACACAATGCTCTGCTCCTGCTATTCCCTCTTACTGTATGATTACCATCACCTGTGCTGTACCCTAATACTGACCCAGTACTCATACCTATGTCATACCTCCCAACATGATCTCTCCAGGAGGGACACAATGCTCTGCTCCTGCACTTCCCTCTTACTGTATGATTACCATCACCTGTGCTGTACCCTAATACTGACCCAGTGCTCACACCTATGTCATAACTCCCAACATGATCTCTCCAGGAGGACACAATGCTCTGCTCCTGCTCTTCCCTCTTACTGTATGATTACCATCACCTGTGCTGTACCCTAATACTGACCCAGTGCTCATACCTATGTCATACCTCTCAACATGACCCTCTCCAGGAGGACACAATGATCTGCTCCTGCTCTTCCCTCTTACTGTATAATTACCATCACCTATGCTGTACCCTAATACTGACCCAGTGCTCATACCTATGTCATACCTCCCAACATGACCTCTCCAGGAGGACACAATGCTCTGCTCCTGCACTTCCCTCTTACTGTATGATTACCATCACCTGTTCTGTACCCTAATACTGACCCAGCGCTCATACCTATGTCATACCTCCCAACATGACCTCTCCAGGAGGACACAATGCTCTGCTCCTGCTCTTCCCTCTTACAGTATGATCACCATCACCTGTGCTGTACCCTAATACTGACCCAGTGCTCATACCTATGTCATACCTCCCAACATGACCTCTCCAGGAGGACACAATGCTCTGCTACTGGACTTCCCTCTTACTGTATGATTACCATCACCTGTGCTGTACCCTAATACTGACCCAGTGCTCATACCTATGTCATACCTCCCAACATGACCTCTCGAGGAGGACACAATGCTCTGCTCCTGCTCTTCCCTCTTACTGTATGATTACCATCACCTGTGCTGTACCCTAATACTGACCCAGTACTCATACCTATGTCATACCTCCCAACATGACCTCTCCAGGAGGACACAATGCTCTGCTCCTGCACTCCCCTCTTACTGTATTATTACCATCACCTGTGCTGTACCCTAATACTGACCCAGTGCTCATACCTATGTCATACCTCTCAACATGACCCTCTCCAGGAGGACACAATGCTCTGCTCCTGCTCTTCTCTCTTACTGTATGATTACCATCACCTGTGCTGTACCCTAATACTGACCCAGTACTCATACCTATGTCATACCTCCCAACATGACCTCTCCAGGAGGACACAATGCTCTGCTCCTGCACTTCCCTCTTACTGTATGATTACCATCACCTGTGCTGTACCCTAATACTGACCCAGTGCTCATACCTATGTCATACCTCCCAACATAACCCTCCCCAGGAGGACACAATGCTCTGCTCCTGCTCTTCCCTCTTACTGTATGATCACCATCACCTGTGCTGTACCCTAATACTGACCCAGTGCTCATACCTATGTCATACCTCCCAACATGACCTCTCCAGGAGGACACAATGCTCTGCTCCTGGACTTCCCTCTTACTGTATGACTACCATCACCTGTGCTGTACCCTAATACTGACCCAGTGCTCATAACCATGTCATACCTCCCAACATGACCTCTCCAGGAGGACACAATGCTCTGCTCCTGCACTTCCCTCTTACTGTATGATTACCATCACCTGTGCTGTACCCTAATACTGACCCAGTGCTCATACCTATGTCATACCTCTCAACATGACCCTCTCCAGGAGGACACAATGCTCTGCTCCTGCTCTTCTCTCTTACTGTATGATTACCATCACCTGTGCTGTACCCTAATACTGACCCAGTACTCATACCTATGTCATACCTCCCAACATGACCTCTCCAGGAGGACACAATGCTCTGCTCCTGCTCTTCCCTCTTACTGTATAATTACCATCACCTGTGCTGTACCCTAATACTGACCCAGTACTCATACCTATGTCATACCTCCCAACATGACCTCTCCAGGACACAATGCTCTGCTCCTGCTCTTCCCTCTTACTGTATGATTACCATCACCTGTGCTGTACCCTAATACTGACCCAGTACTCATACCTATGTCATACCTCCCAACATGACCTCTCCAGGAGGACACAATGCTCTGCTCCTGCTCTTCCCTCTTACTGTATGATTACCATCTCCTGTGCTGTACCCTAATACTGACCCAGTGCTCCTACCTATGTCATACCTCCCAACATGACCTCTCCAGGAGGACACAATGCTCTGCTCCTGCACTTCCCTCTTACTGTATGATCACCATCACCTGTGCTGTACCCTAATACTGACCCAGTGCTCATACCTATGTCATACCTCCCAACATGACCCTCTCCAGGAGGACACAATGCTCTGCTCCTGCACTGCCCTCTTACTGTATGACTACCATCACCTGTGCTGTACCCCAATACTGACCCAGTACTCATACCTATGTCATACCTCCCAACATGACCACTCCAGGAGGACACAATGCTTTGCTCCTGCTCTTCCCTCTTACTGTATGATTACCATCACCTGTGCTGTACCCTAATACTGACCCAGTGCTCACACCTATGTCATAACTCCCAACATGACCTCTCCAGGAGGACACAATGCTCTGCTCCTGCTCTTCCCTCTTACTGTATGATTACCATCACCTGTGCTGTACCCTAATACTGACCCAGTGCTCATACCTATGTCATACCTCTCAACATGACCCTCTCCAGGAGGACACAATGATCTGCTCCTGCTCTTCCCTCTTACTGTATAATTACCATCACCTGTGCTGTACCCTAATACTGACCCAGCGCTCATACCTATGTCATACCTCCCAACATGACCTCTCCAGGAGGACACAATGCTCTGCTCCTGCTCTTCCCTCTTACTGTATGATCACCATCACCTGTGCTGTACCCTAATACTGACCCAGTGCTCATACCTATGTCATACCTCCCAACATGACCTCTCCAGGAGGACACAATGCTCTGCTCCTGGACTTCCCTCTTACTGTATGATTACCATTAACTGTGCTGTACCCTAATACTGACCCAGTGCTCATACCTATGTCATACCTCCCAACATGACCTCTCGAGGAGGACACAATGCTCTGCTCCTGCTCTTCCCTCTTACTGTATGATTACCATCACCTGTGCTGTACCCTAATACTGACCCAGTACTCATACCTATGTCATACCTCCCAACATGACCTCTCCAGGAGGACACAATGCTCTGCTCCTGCACTCCCCTCTTACTGTATTATTACCATCACCTGTGCTGTACCCTAATACTGACCCAGTGCTCATACCTATGTCATACCTCTCAACATGACCCTCTCCAGGAGGACACAATGCTCTGCTCCTGCTCTTCTCTCTTACTGTATGATTACCAACACCTGTGCTGTACCCTAATACTGACCCAGTGCTCATACCTATGTCATACCTCCCAACATGACCTCTCCAGGAGGACACAATGCTCTGCTCCTGGACTTCCCTCTTACTGTATGACTACCATCACCTGTGCTGTACCCTAATACTGACCCAGTGCTCATAACCATGTCATACCTCCCAACATGACCTCTCCAGGAGGACACAATGCTCTGCTCCTGCACTTCCCTCTTACTGTATGATTACCATCACCTGTGCTGTACCCTAATACTGACCCAGTGCTCATACCTATGTCATACCTCTCAACATGACCCTCTCCAGGAGGACACAATGCTCTGCTCCTGCTCTTCTCTCTTACTGTATGATTACCATCACCTGTGCTGTACCCTAATACTGACCCAGTACTCATACCTATGTCATACCTCCCAACATGACCTCTCCAGGAGGACACAATGCTCTGCTCCTGCTCTTCCCTCTTACTGTATAATTACCATCACCTGTGCTGTACCCTAATACTGACCCAGTACTCATACCTATGTCATACCTCCCAACATGACCTCTCCAGGACACAATGCTCTGCTCCTGCTCTTCCCTCTTACTGTATGATTACCATCACCTGTGCTGTACCCTAATACTGACCCAGTACTCATACCTATGTCATACCTCCCAACATGACCTCTCCAGGAGGACACAATGCTCTGCTCCTGCTCTTCCCTCTTACTGTATGATTACCATCACCTGTGCTGTACCCTAATACTGACCCAGTACTCATACCTATGTCATACCTCCCAACATGACCTCTCCAGGAGGACACAATGCTCTGCTCCTGCTATTCCCTCTTACTGTATGATTACCATCACCTGTGCTGTACCCTAATACTACTGACCCAGTGCTCATACCTATGTCATACCTCCCAACATGACCTCTCCAGGAGGGACACAATGCTCTGCTCCTGCACTTCTCTCTTACTGTATGATTACCATCACCTGTGCTGTACCCTAATACTGTCCCAGTGCTCATACCTATGTCATACCTCCAAACATGACCCTCTCCAGGAGGACACAATGCTCTGCTCCTGCTCTTCCCTCTTACTGTATGATTACCATCACCTCTGCTGTACCCTAATACTGACCCAGTGCTCATACCTATGTCATACCTCCCAACATGACCTCTCCAGGAGGACACAATGCTCTGCTCCTGCTCTTACCTCTTACTGTATGATTACCATCACCTGTGCTGTACCCTAATACTGACCCAGTGCTCATACCTATGTCATACCTCCCAACATGACCTCTCCAGGAGGACACAATGCTCTGCTCCTGCACTTCCCTCTTACTGTATGATTACCATCACCTGTGCTGTACCCTAATACTGACCCAGTGCTCATACCTATGTCATACCTCCCAACATGACCTCTCCAGGAGGACACAATGCTCTGCTCCTGCTCTTCCCTCTTACTGTATGATTACCATCACCTGTGCTGTACCCTAATACTGACCCAGTGCTCATACCTATGTCATACCTCCCAACATGACCTCTCCAGGAGGACACAATGCTCTGCTCCTGCTCTTCCCTCTTACTGTATGATTACCATCTCCTGTGCTGTACCCTAATACTGACCCAGTGCTCCTACCTATGTCATACCTCCCAACATGACCTCTCCAGGAGGACACAATGCTCTGCTCCTGCACTTCCCTCTTACTGTATGATCACCATCACCTGTGCTGTACCCTAATACTGACCCAGTGCTCATACCTATGTCATACCTCCCAACATGACCCTCTCCAGGAGGACACAATGCTCTGCTCCTGCACTGCCCTCTTACTGTATGACTACCATCACCTGTGCTGTACCCCAATACTGACCCAGTACTCATACCTATGTCATACCTCCCAACATGACCACTCCAGGAGGACACAATGCTCTGCTCCTGCTCTTCCCTCTTACTGTATGATTACCATCACCTGTGCTGTACCCTAATACTGACCCAGTGCTCACACCTATGTCATAACTCCCAACATGACCTCTCCAGGAGGACACAATGCTCTGCTCCTGCTCTTCCCTCTTACTGTATGATTACCATCACCTGTGCTGTACCCTAATACTGACCCAGTGCTCATACCTATGTCATACCTCTCAACATGACCCTCTCCAGGAGGACACAATGATCTGCTCCTGCTCTTCCCTCTTACTGTATAATTACCATCACCTGTGCTGTACCCTAATACTGACCCAGCGCTCATACCTATGTCATACCTCCCAACATGACCTCTCCAGGAGGACACAATGCTCTGCTCCTGCTCTTCCCTCTTACTGTATGATCACCATCACCTGTGCTGTACCCTAATACTGACCCAGTGCTCATACCTATGTCATACCTCCCAACATGACCTCTCCAGGAGGACACAATGCTCTGCTCCTGGACTTCCCTCTTACTGTATGATTACCATTAACTGTGCTGTACCCTAATACTGACCCAGTGCTCATACCTATGTCATACCTCCCAACATGACCTCTCGAGGAGGACACAATGCTCTGCTCCTGCTCTTCCCTCTTACTGTATGATTACCATCACCTGTGCTGTACCCTAATACTGACCCAGTACTCATACCTATGTCATACCTCCCAACATGACCTCTCCAGGAGGACACAATGCTCTGCTCCTGCACTCCCCTCTTACTGTATTATTACCATCACCTGTGCTGTACCCTAATACTGACCCAGTGCTCATACCTATGTCATACCTCTCAACATGACCCTCTCCAGGAGGACACAATGCTCTGCTCCTGCTCTTCTCTCTTACTGTATGATTACCAACACCTGTGCTGTACCCTAATACTGACCCAGTGCTCATACCTATGTCATACCTCCCAACATGACCTCTCCAGGAGGACACAATGCTCTGCTCCTGGACTTCCCTCTTACTGTATGACTACCATCACCTGTGCTGTACCCTAATACTGACCCAGTGCTCATAACCATGTCATACCTCCCAACATGACCTCTCCAGGAGGACACAATGCTCTGCTCCTGCACTTCCCTCTTACTGTATGATTACCATCACCTGTGCTGTACCCTAATACTGACCCAGTGCTCATACCTATGTCATACCTCTCAACATGACCCTCTCCAGGAGGACACAATGCTCTGCTCCTGCTCTTCTCTCTTACTGTATGATTACCATCACCTGTGCTGTACCCTAATACTGACCCAGTACTCATACCTATGTCATACCTCCCAACATGACCTCTCCAGGAGGACACAATGCTCTGCTCCTGCTCTTCCCTCTTACTGTATAATTACCATCACCTGTGCTGTACCCTAATACTGACCCAGTACTCATACCTATGTCATACCTCCCAACATGACCTCTCCAGGACACAATGCTCTGCTCCTGCTCTTCCCTCTTACTGTATGATTACCATCACCTGTGCTGTACCCTAATACTGACCCAGTACTCATACCTATGTCATACCTCCCAACATGACCTCTCCAGGAGGACACAATGCTCTGCTCCTGCTCTTCCCTCTTACTGTATGATTACCATCACCTGTGCTGTACCCTAATACTGACCCAGTACTCATACCTATGTCATACCTCCCAACATGACCTCTCCAGGAGGACACAATGCTCTGCTCCTGCTATTCCCTCTTACTGTATGATTACCATCACCTGTGCTGTACCCTAATACTACTGACCCAGTGCTCATACCTATGTCATACCTCCCAACATGACCTCTCCAGGAGGGACACAATGCTCTGCTCCTGCACTTCTCTCTTACTGTATGATTACCATCACCTGTGCTGTACCCTAATACTGACCCAGTGCTCATACCTATGTCATACCTCCAAACATGACCCTCTCCAGGAGGACACAATGCTCTGCTCCTGCTCTTCCCTCTTACTGTATGATTACCATCACCTCTGCTGTACCCTAATACTGACCCAGTGCTCATACCTATGTCATACCTCCCAACATGACCTCTCCAGGAGGACACAATGCTCTGCTCCTGCTCTTACCTCTTACTGTATGATTACCATCACCTGTGCTGTACCCTAATACTGACCCAGTGCTCATACCTATGTCATACCTCCCAACATGACCTCTCCAGGAGGACACAATGCTCTGCTCCTGCACTTCCCTCTTACTGTATGATTACCATCACCTGTGCTGTACCCTAATACTGACCCAGTGCTCATACCTATGTCATACCTCCCAACATGACCTCTCCAGGAGGACACAATGCTCTGCTCCTGCTCTTCCCTCTTACTGTATGATTACCATCACCTGTGCTGTACCCTAATACTGACCCAGTGCTCATACCTATGTCATACCTCCCAACATGACCTCTCCAGGAGGACACAATGCTCTGCTCCTGCTCTTCCCTCTTACTGTATGATTATCATCACCTGTGCTGTACCCTAATACTGACCCAGTGATCATACCTATGTCATACCTCCCAACATGACCTCTCCAGGAGGACACAATGCTCTGCTCCTGCTATTCCCTCTTACTGTATGATTACCATCACCTGTGCTGTACCCTAATACTACTGACCCAGTGCTCATACCTATGTCATACCTCCCAACATGACCTCTCCAGGAGGGACACAATGCTCTGCTCCTGCACTTCTCTCTTACTGTATGATTACCATCACCTGTGCTGTACCCTAATACTGACCCAGTGCTCATACCTATGTCATACCTCCAAACATGACCCTCTCCAGGAGGACACAATGCTCTGCTCCTGCTCTTCCCTCTTACTGTATGATTACCATCACCTGTGCTGTACCCTAATACTGACCCAGTGCTCATACCTATGTCATACCTCCCAACATGACCTCTCCAGGAGGACACAATGCTCTACTCCTGCTCTTCCCTCTTACTGTATGATTACCATCACCTGTGCTGTACCCTAATACTGACCCAGTGCTCATACCTATGTCATACCTCCCAACATGACCTCTCCAGGAGAACACAATGCTCTGCTCCTGCTCTTCCCTCTTACTGTATGATTACCATCACCTGTGCTGTACCCTAATACTGACCCAGTGCTCATACCTATGTCATACCTCCCAACATGACCTCTCCAGGAGGACACAATGCTCTGCTCCTGCTCTTCCCTCTTACTGTATGATTATCATCACCTGTGCTGTACCCTAATACTGACCCAGTGCTCATACCTATGTCATACCTCCCAACATGACCTCTCCAGGAGGACACAATGCTCTGCTCCTGCTCTTACCTCTTACTGTATGATTATCATCACCTGTGCTGTACCCTAATACTGACCCAGTGCTCATACCTATGTCATACCTCCCAACATGACCTCTCCAGGAGGACACAATGCTCTGCTTCTGCTCTTCCCTCTTACTGTATGATTACCATCACCTGTGCTGTACCCTAATATTGACCCAGTGCTCATACCTATGTCATACCTCCCAACATGACCTCTCCAGGAGAACACAATGCTCTGCTCCTGCTCTTCCCTCTTACTGTATGATTACCATCACCTGTGCTGTACCCTAATACTGACCCAGTGCTCATACCTATGTCATACCTCCCAACATGACCTCTCCAGGAGGACACAATGCTCTGCTCCTGCTCTTCCCTCTTACTGTATGATTATCATCACCTGTGCTGTACCCTAATACTGACCCAGTGCTCATACCTATGTCATACCTCCCAACATGACCTCTCCAGGAGGACACAATGCTCTGCTCCTGCTCTTCCCTCTTACTGTATGATTGCCATCACCTGTGCTGTACCCTAATACTGACCCAGTGCTCATACCTATGTCATACCTACCACCATGACCTCTCCAGGAGGACACAATGCTCTGCTCCTGCACTTCCCTCTTACTGTATGATTACCATCATCTGTGCTGTACCCTAAGACTGACCCAGTGCTCATACTTATGTCATACCTCCCAACATGACCTCTCCAGGAGGACACAATGCTCTGCTCCTGCACTCCCCTCTTACTGTATTATTACCATCACCTGTGCTGTACCCTAATACTGACCCAGTGCTCATACCTATGTCATACCTCTCAACATGACCCTCTCCAGGAGGACACAATGCTCTGCTCCTGCTCTTCTCTCTTACTGTATGATTACCATCACCTGTGCTGTACCCTAATACTGACCCAGTGCTCATACCTATGTCATACCTCCCAACATGACCTCTCCAGGAGGACACAATGCTCTGCTCCTGGACTTCCCTCTTACTGTATGACTACCATCACCTGTGCTGTACCCTAATACTGACCCAGTGCTCATAACCATGTCATACCTCCCAACATGACCTCTCCAGGAGGACACAATGCTCTGCTCCTGCACTTCCCTCTTACTGTATGATTACCATCACCTGTGCTGTACCCTAACACTGACCCAGTGCTCATACCTATGTCATACCTCTCAACATGACCCTCTCCAGGAGGACACAATGCTCTGCTCCTGCTCTTCTCTCTTACTGTATGATTACCATCACCTGTGCTGTACCCTAATACTGACCCAGTACTCATACCTATGTCATACCTCCCAACATGACCTCTCCAGGAGGACACAATGCTCTGCTCCTGCTCTTCCCTCTTACTGTATAATTACCATCACCTGTGCTGTACCCTAATACTGACCCAGTGCTCATACCTATGTCATACCTCCCAACATGACCTCTCCAGGAGGACACAATGCTCTGCTCCTGCTCTTCCCTCTTACTGTATAATTACCATCACCTGTGCTGTACCCTAATACTGACCCAGTGCTCATAACCATGTCATACCTCCCAACATGACCTCTCCAGGAGGACACAATGCTCTGCTCCTGCACTTCCCTCTTACTGTATGATTACCATCACCTGTGCTGTACCCTAATACTGACCCAGTGCTCATACCTATGTCATACCTCTCAACATGACCCTCTCCAGGAGGACACAATGCTCTGCTCCTGCTCTTCTCTCTTACTGTATGATTACCATCACCTGTGCTGTATCCTAATACTGACCCAGTACTCATACCTATGTCATACCTCCCAACATGACCTCTCCAGGACACAATGCTCTGCTCCTGCTCTTCCCTCTTACTGTATGATTACCATCACCTGTGCTGTACCCTAATACTGACCCAGTACTCATACCTATGTCATACCTCCCAACATGACCTCTCCATGAGGACACAATGCTCTGCTCCTGCTCTTCCCTCTTACTGTATGATTACCATCACCTGTGCTGAACCCTAATACTGACCCAGTGCTCCTACCTATGTCATACCTCCCAACAAGACCTCTCCAGGAGGACACAATGCTCTGCTCCTGCTCTTCCCTCTTACTGTATGATTACCATCACCTGTGCTGTACCCTAATACTGACCCAGTACTCATACCTATGTCATACCTCCCAACATGACCTCTCCAGGAGGACACAATGCTCTGCTCCTGCTATTCCCTCTTACTGTATGATTACCATCACCTGTGCTGTACCCTAATACTACTGACCCAGTGCTCATACCTATGTCATACCTCCCAACATGACCTCTCCAGGAGGGACACAATGCTCTGCTCCTGCACTTCCCTCTTACTGTATGATTACCATCACCTGTGCTGTACCCTAATACTGACCCAGTGCTCACACCTATGTCATAACTCCCAACATGATCTCTCCAGGAGGACACAATGCTCTGCTCCTGCTCTTCCCTCTTACTGTATGATTACCATCACCTGTGCTGTACCCTAATACTGACCCAGTGCTCATACCTATGTCATACCTCTCAACATGACCCTCTCCAGGAGGACACAATGATCTGCTCCTGCTCTTCCCTCTTACTGTATAATTACCATCACCTATGCTGTACCCTAATACTGACCCAGTGCTCATACCTATGTCATACCTCCCAACATGACCTCTCAAGGAGGACACAATGCTCTGCTCCTGCACTTCCCTCTTACTGTATGATTACCATCACCTGTGCTGTACCCTAATACTGACCCAGCGCTCATACCTATGTCATACCTCCCAACATGACCTCTCCAGGAGGACACAATGCTCTGCTCCTGCTCTTCCCTCTTACAGTATGATCACCATCACCTGTGCTGTACCCTAATACTGACCCAGTGCTCATACCTATGTCATACCTCCCAACATGACCTCTCCAGGAGGACACAATGCTCTGCTCCTGGACTTCCCTCTTACTGTATGATTACCATCACCTGTGCTGTACCCTAATACTGACCCAGTGCTCATACCTATGTCATACCTCCCAACATGACCTCTCGAGGAGGACACAATGCTCTGCTCCTGCTCTTCCCTCTTACTGTATGATTACCATCACCTGTGCTGTACCCTAATACTGACCCAGTACTCATACCTATGTCATACCTCCCAACATGACCTCTCCAGGAGGACACAATGCTCTGCTCCTGCACTCCCCTCTTACTGTATTATTACCATCACCTGTGCTGTACCCTAATACTGACCCAGTGCTCATACCTATGTCATACCTCTCAACATGACCCTCTCCAGGAGGACACAATGCTCTGCTCCTGCTCTTCTCTCTTACTGTATGATTACCATCACCTGTGCTGTACCCTAATACTGACCCAGTACTCATACCTATGTCATACCTCCCAACATGACCTCTCCAGGAGGACACAATGCTCTGCTCCTGCACTTCCCTCTTACTGTATGATTACCATCACCTGTGCTGTACCCTAATACTGACCCAGTGCTCATACCTATGTCATACCTCCCAACATAACCCTCCCCAGGAGGACACAATGCTCTGCTCCTGCTCTTCCCTCTTACTGTATGATCACCATCACCTGTGCTGTACCCTAATACTGACCCAGTGCTCATACCTATGTCATACCTCCCAACATGACCTCTCCAGGAGGACACAATGCTCTGCTCCTGGACTTCCCTCTTACTGTATGACTACCATCACCTGTGCTGTACCCTAATACTGACCCAGTGCTCATAACCATGTCATACCTCCCAACATGACCTCTCCAGGAGGACACAATGCTCTGCTCCTGCACTTCCCTCTTACTGTATGATTACCATCACCTGTGCTGTACCCTAATACTGACCCAGTGCTCATACCTATGTCATACCTCCCAACATGACCTCTCCAGGAGGACACAATGCTCTGCTCCTGCTCTTCTCTCTTACTGTATGATTACCATCACCTGTGCTGTACCCTAATACTGACCCAGTACTCATACCTATGTCATACCTCCCAACATGACCTCTCCAGGAGGACACAATGCTCTGCTCCTGCTCTTCCCTCTTACTGTATAATTACCATCACCTGTGCTGTACCCTAATACTGACCCAGTACTCATACCTATGTCATACCTCCCAACATGACCTCTCCAGGACACAATGCTCTGCTCCTGCTCTTCCCTCTTACTGTATGATTTCCATCACCTGTGCTGTACCCTAATACTGACCCAGTACTCATACCTATGTCATACCTCCCAACATGACCTCTCCAGGAGGACACAATGCTCTGCTCCTGCTCTTCCCTCTTACTGTATGATTACCATCACCTGTGCTGTACCCTAATACTGACCCAGTGCTCCTACCTATGTCATACCTCCCAACATGACCTCTCCAGGAGGACACAATGCTCTGCTCCTGCACTTCCCTCTTACTGTATGATCACCATCACCTGTGCTGTACCCTAATACTGACCCAGTGCTCATACCTATGTCATACCTCCCAACATGACCCTCTCCAGGAGGACACAATGCTCTGCTCCTGCACTGCCCTCTTACTGTATGACTACCATCACCTGTGCTGTACCCCAATACTGACCCAGTACTCATACCTATGTCATACCTCCCAACATGACCACTCCAGGAGGACACAATGCTCTGCTCCTGCTCTTCCCTCTTACTGTATGATTACCATCACCTGTGCTGTACCCTAATACTGACCCAGTGCTCATACCTATGTCATACCTCTCAACATGACCCTCTCCAGGAGGACACAATGATCTGCTCCTGCTCTTCCCTCTTACTGTATAATTACCATCACCTGTGCTGTACCCTA
The DNA here is from genome assembly GCF_028390025.1 of Pseudophryne corroboree. NCBI lineage: Eukaryota > Metazoa > Chordata > Amphibia > Anura > Myobatrachidae > Pseudophryne > Pseudophryne corroboree. Next base: position 711,719 of record NW_026967475.1, read on the forward strand.
ATACTGACCCAGCGCTCATACCTATGTCATACCTCCCAACATGACCTCTCCAGGAGGACACAATGCTCTGCTCCTGCTCTTCCCTCTTACTGTATGATCACCATCACCTGTGCTGTACCCTAATACTGACCCAGTGCTCATACCTATGTCATACCTCCCAACATGACCTCTCCAGGAGGACACAATGCTCTGCTCCTGGACTTCCCTCTTACTGTATGATTACCATTAACTGTGCTGTACCCTAATACTGACCCAGTGCTCATACCTATGTCATACCTCCCAACATGACCTCTCGAGGAGGACACAATGCTCTGCTCCTGCTCTTCCCTCTTACTGTATGATTACCATCACCTGTGCTGTACCCTAATACTGACCCAGTACTCATACCTATGTCATACCTCCCAACATGACCTCTCCAGGAGGACACAATGCTCTGCTCCTGCACTCCCCTCTTACTGTATTATTACCATCACCTGTGCTGTACCCTAATACTGACCCAGTGCTCATACCTATGTCATACCTCTCAACATGACCCTCTCCAGGAGGACACAATGCTCTGCTCCTGCTCTTCTCTCTTACTGTATGATTACCATCACCTGTGCTGTACCCTAATACTGACCCAGTGCTCATACCTATGTCATACCTCCCAACATGACCTCTCCAGGAGGACACAATGCTCTGCTCCTGGACTTCCCTCTTACTGTATGACTACCATCACCTGTGCTGTACCCTAATACTGACCCAGTGCTCATAACCATGTCATACCTCCCAACATGACCTCTCCAGGAGGACACAATGCTCTGCTCCTGCACTTCCCTCTTACTGTATGATTACCATCACCTGTGCTGTACCCTAATACTGACCCAGTGCTCATACCTATGTCATACCTCTCAACATGACCCTCTCCAGGAGGACACAATGCTCTGCTCCTGCTCTTCTCTCTTACTGTATGATTACCATCACCTGTGCTGTACCCTAATACTGACCCAGTACTCATACCTATGTCATACCTCCCAACATGACCTCTCCAGGAGGACACAATGCTCTGCTCCTGCTCTTCCCTCTTACTGTATAATTACCATCACCTGTGCTGTACCCTAATACTGACCCAGTACTCATACCTATGTCATACCTCCCAACATGACCTCTCCAGGACACAATGCTCTGCTCCTGCTCTTCCCTCTTACTGTATGATTACCATCACCTGTGCTGTACCCTAATACTGACCCAGTACTCATACCTATGTCATACCTCCCAACATGACCTCTCCAGGAGGACACAATGCTCTGCTCCTGCTCTTCCCTCTTACTGTATGATTACCATCACCTGTGCTGTACCCTAATACTGACCCAGTGCTCCTACCTATGTCATACCTCCCAACAAGACCTCTCCAGGAGGACACAATGCTCTGCTCCTGCTCTTCCCTCTTACTGTATGATTACCATCACCTGTGCTGTACCCTAATACTGACCCAGTACTCATACCTATGTCATACCTCCCAACATGACCTCTCCAGGAGGACACAATGCTCTGCTCCTGCTATTCCCTCTTACTGTATGATTACCATCACCTGTGCTGTACCCTAATACTACTGACCCAGTGCTCATACCTATGTCATACCTCCCAACATGACCTCTCCAGGAGGGACACAATGCTCTGCTCCTGCACTTCTCTCTTACTGTATGATTACCATCACCTGTGCTGTACCCTAATACTGACCCAGTGCTCATACCTATGTCATACCTCCAAACATGACCCTCTCCAGGAGGACACAATGCTCTGCTCCTGCTCTTCCCTCTTACTGTATGATTACCATCACCTGTGCTGTACCCTAATACTGACCCAGTGCTCATACCTATGTCATACCTCCCAACATGACCTCTCCAGGAGGACACAATGCTCTACTCCTGCTCTTCCCTCTTACTGTATGATTACCATCACCTGTGCTGTACCCTAATACTGACCCAGTGCTCATACCTATGTCATACCTCCCAACATGACCTCTCCAGGAGAACACAATGCTCTGCTCCTGCTCTTCCCTCTTACTGTATGATTACCATCACCTGTGCTGTACCCTAATACTGACCCAGTGCTCATACCTATGTCATACCTCCCAACATGACCTCTCCAGGAGGACACAATGCTCTGCTCCTGCTCTTCTCTCTTACTGTATGATTACCATCACCTGTGCTGTACCCTAATACTGACCCAGTGCTGATACCTATGTCATACCTCCCAACATGACCTCTCCAGGAGGACACAATGCTCTGCTCCTGCTCTTCCCTCTTACTGTATGATTATCATCACCTGTGCTGTACCCTAATACTGACCCAGTGCTCATACCTATGTCATACCTCCCAACATGACCTCTCCAGGAGGACACAATGCTCTGCTCCTGCTATTCCCTCTTACTGTATGATTACCATCACCTGTGCTGTACCCTAATACTACTGACCCAGTGCTCATACCTATGTCATACCTCCCAACATGACCTCTCCAGGAGGGACACAATGCTCTGCTCCTGCACTTCTCTCTTACTGTATGATTACCATCACCTGTGCTGTACCCTAATACTGACCCAGTGCTCATACCTATGTCATACCTCCAAACATGACCCTCTCCAGGAGGACACAATGCTCTGCTCCTGCTCTTCCCTCTTACTGTATGATTACCATCACCTGTGCTGTACCCTAATACTGACCCAGTGCTCATACCTATGTCATACCTCCCAACATGACCTCTCCAGGAGGACACAATGCTCTACTCCTGCTCTTCCCTCTTACTGTATGATTACCATCACCTGTGCTGTACCCTAATACTGACCCAGTGCTCATACCTATGTCATACCTCCCAACATGACCTCTCCAGGAGAACACAATGCTCTGCTCCTGCTCTTCCCTCTTACTGTATGATTACCATCACCTGTGCTGTACCCTAATACTGACCCAGTGCTCATACCTATGTCATACCTCCCAACATGACCTCTCCAGGAGGACACAATGCTCTGCTCCTGCTCTTCCCTCTTACTGTATGATTATCATCACCTGTCCTGTACCCTAATACTGACCCAGTGCTCATACCTATGTCATACCTCCCAACATGTCCTCTCCAGGAGGACACAATGCTCTGCTCCTGCTCTTCCCTCTTACTGTATGATTACCATCACCTGTGCTGTACCCTAATACTGACCCAGTGCTCATACCTATGTCATACCTCCCAACATGACCTCTCCAGGAGGACACAATGCTCTGCTCCTGCTCTTCCCTCTTACTGTATGATTACCATCACCTGTGCTGTACCCTAATACTGACCCAGTGCTCATACCTATGTCATACCTACCACCATGACCTCTCCAGGAGGACACAATGCTCTCCTGCACTTCCCTCTTACTGTATGATTACCATCATCTGTGCTGTACCCTAAGACTGACCCAGTGCTCATACTTATGTCATACCTCCCAACATGACCTCTCCAGGAGGACACAATGCTCTGCTCCTGCTCTTCCCTCTTACTGTATGATTGCCATCACCTGTGCTGTACCCTAATACTGACCCAGTGCTCATACCTATGTCATACCTCCCAACATGACCTCTCCAGGAGGACACAATGCTCTGCTCCTGCTCTTCCCTCTTACTGTATGATCACCATCACCTGTGCTGTACCCTAATACTGACCCAGTGCTCATACCTATGTCATACCTCCCAACATGATCTCTCCAGGAGGACACAATGCTCGGCTCCTGCACTTACCTCTTACTGTATGATTACCATCACCTGTGCTGTACCCTAATACTGACCCAGTGCTCATACCTATGTCAAACCTCCCAACATAACCCTCCCCAGGAGGACACAATGCTCTGCTCCTGCTCTTCCCTCTTACTGTATGATCACCATCACCTGTGCTGTACCCTAATACTGACCCAGTGCTCAGACCTATGTCATACCTCCCAACATGACCTCTTTAGGAGGACACAATGCTCTGCTCCTGCTCTTCCCTCTTACTGTATGATCACCATCACCTGTGCTGTACCCTAATACTGACCCAGTGCTCATACCTATGTCATACCTCCCAACATGACCTCTCCAGGAGGACACAATGCTCTGCTCCTGCTCTTCCCTCTTACTGTATGATCACCATCACCTGTGCTGTACCCTAATACTGACCCAGTGCTCATACCTATGTCATACCTCCCAACATAACCTCTCCAGGAGGACACAATGCTCTGCTCCTCCCTCTTACTGTATGATTACCATCACCTGTTCTGTACCCTAATACTGAACCAGTGCTCATACCTATGTCATACCTCCCAACATGACCTCTCCATGGAAGGATGTCCCTTCCAAAAAACCCTCCCCAAACAGCACATGACGCAAAGAAAAAAAGAGGCGCAATGAGGTAGCTGACTGTGTGAGTAAGATAAGCGACCCTAGTGGCCGACACAAACACCGGGCCCATTTAGGAGTGGCACTGCAGTGTCACGCAGGATGTCCCTTCCAAAAAACCCTCCCCAAACAGCACATGACGCAAAGAAAAAAAGAGGCGCAATGAGGTAGCTGACTGTGTGAGTAAGATTAGCGACCCTAGTGGCCGACACAAACACCGGGCCCATCTAGGAGTGGCACTGCAGTGTCACGCAGGATGTCCCTTCCAAAAAACCCTCCCCAAACAGCACATGACGCAAAGAAAAAAAGAGGCGCAATGAGGTAGCTGACTGTGTGAGTAAGATAAGCGACCCTAGTGGCCGACACAAACACCGGGCCCATCTAGGAGTGGCACTGCAGTGTCACGCAGGATGTCCCTTCCAAAAAACCCTCCCCAAACAGCACATGACGCAAAGAAAAAAAGAGGCGCAATGAGGTAGCTGTGTGAGTAAGATAAGCGACCCTAGTGGCCGACACAAACACCGGGCCCATCTAGGAGTGGCACTGCAGTGTCACGCAGGATGGCCCTTCCAAAAAACCCTCCCCAAACAGCACATGACGCAAAGAAAAAAAGAGGCGCAATGAGGTAGCTGACTGTGTGAGTAAGATAAGCGACCCTAGTGGCCGACACAAACACCGGGCCCATCTAGGAGTGGCACTGCAGTGTCACGCAGGATGTCCCTTCCAAAAAACCCTCCCCAAACAGCACATGACGCAAAGAAAAAAAGAGGCGCAATGAGGTAGCTGACTGTGTGAGTAAGATAAGCGACCCTAGTGGCCGACACAAACACCGGGCCCATTTAGGAGTGGCACTGCAGTGTCACGCAGGATGTCCCTTCCAAAAAACCCTCCCCAAACAGCACATGACGCAAAGAAAAAAAGAGGCGCAATGAGGTAGCTGACTGTGTGAGTAAGATTAGCGACCCTAGTGGCCGACACAAACACCGGGCCCATCTAGGAGTGGCACTGCAGTGTCACGCAGGATGTCCCTTCCAAAAAACCCTCCCCAAACAGCACATGACGCAAAGAAAAAAAGAGGCGCAATGAGGTAGCTGACTGTGTGAGTAAGATAAGCGACCCTAGTGGCCGACACAAACACCGGGCCCATCTAGGAGTGGCACTGCAGTGTCACGCAGGATGTCCCTTCCAAAAAACCCTCCCCAAACAGCACATGACGCAAAGAAAAAAAGAGGCGCAATGAGGTAGCTGTGTGAGTAAGATAAGCGACCCTAGTGGCCGACACAAACACCGGGCCCATCTAGGAGTGGCACTGCAGTGTCACGCAGGATGGCCCTTCCAAAAAACCCTCCCCAAACAGCACATGACGCAAAGAAAAAGAAAAGAAAAAAGAGGTGCAAGATGGAATTATCCTTGGGCCCTCCCACCCACCCTTATGTTGTATAAACAAAACAGGACATGTACACTTTAACCAACCCATCATTTCAGTGACAGGGTCTGCCACACGACTGTGACTGATACAGATGTAGCCACCTTTATCTTGAGTGGCCGCGGCGGTTGTCCCGTTCGACCATACGCAGCGTACTGTGGCGTAGCGAGGCGCGCCTAGCCACAGAGAGGCTATCTAATCGCACGGAGACAGACATTTGACGTTTGGCGTTACCTTTACGTGTAATACCTGCGATCAGCCACCAGATGTCGCTTTTTACAATCACCACTGCGCATGCGTGTGGTCTCCCGTAAAATACAATACTGACATACATAATAAGGACTACTTTAATAAGGCGTCTCATTACGCTGCATACAGCAAATACTGTACTCATTACGCTGCATTATTTAATACAGTACTGTATATACAGTACGACACCGACGCAAATACAGTAGTACAGCATACAGTATATGATCCATCTACAATACTTTATGAATACTGTATGTGAGCGTCCAAGTCCCGCAGACAAAACACAGTACTGTAAAACCAGTAGTGTACACTGTCGCAAATGGATGTGTGTTACAAGTTCACTATTGCCTCTCAAGATTAGGAATTTTCTACAGTATGTTATCGTCCTAATCCCGTAGCCATTACAGCATAATCAAAACCAACGGATTTATACATTTGTCTGCGGCGAAGTGGTGAAGTGTTTCGCTTCCTATACTCAGAGTCCAGGGTTCGATTCCTTAAGTACGAATGCATGTTACTGTAGTTTTTTTCAGACACTTTATTATTTTTTTTATTCACATACTGTAAACCAGGGCATACAGTAGCTGCATGAGCGGTTCTATGCGATCGAGTCCGGTGTACCATAATGTGCAGGTTCTATGCAGGTTAAGGTACTATGCTCCGTACACAGTACACATACAATTCTGTAGCTGGGCAGACTGAATAGAAATGGCTACCACCTATGACTCCTTGCCCCACAGAGGCCCTATGCTACGGAGCAAGTAATAGTCCAGATTGTACAGACTATGGGGCAATGCTGAAGGAGCGTCACAATCCCCTAGCTAAAATACACAGTATGCATATTATGGTACACCGGACTCGATGACATACTGTAGCACACTGGCAAAATGGCCGCCGCCCCTGAACCCTTGTGCAGGTTATGGGGCAATGCTGAAGGAGCGTCACAATCCCCTAGCCAAAATACACAGGGGAGGGATAAGCCACTGTAGGATTGCATACAGTATTACGGTACACCGGACTCAATCGCATAGCACACTGTCAAAACGACCACTACCCATGAACCCCCACCTCCTGAACCCCCACCTCGTGGCATGCAGCAGTTGGGTATGGAATGAGAAATGGCATAAGCTGTGCAGGCTACGGGGCGATGCTGAAGGAGCGTCACAATCCCCAAGCCAAAATACACAGAGATACTGTAAGCGAGGTCTATGCACATTACAGTACTGTACGTTACACCGGGCTCGGTCGCATAGCAAACTGACAAAACACAAGTTTTACAGTACATACAGTAAAGCAGGCCAAAGCTGCAGGAGAGTTTCTACTGTAAAGGTTCTATGCACCGTACGGTAATGTACACATACCTGTACAATTCTATAGCAGGGCAGACTCAATTGAAATGGCTACCGCCTGTGACTCCTACAGTAGCTCCTAGGAGGCACTCAGCTATGGAGCAAATAACAGCACAGATTTTGCAGGCTACGGGGCAATGCTGAAGGAGCGTCACAATCCCCTAGCTACAATACACAGGGGTGATAGAGATAATCGAGTGGCTGGAGGGGGGTCCCCTTGATTTAAGTGGCCCCCACTCCTCCAGGGTACTCCGGCCAGGTGTGACTAGTTGGGTATTTAATTCCATGGCCGCAGGGACCGGTATAAAAGTCTCCCCCGGCTGTGCATTATCTGTCCAGCTAGTGGAGCCCAGTGCTGATTCAAAAAATATGGGGAACCCCTACGCTTTTTTTGTCCCCCTTATTTTTTGCACCAGGACCAGGCGCAGAGCCCGGTGCTGGTTCTAAAAAGATGGGGGATCCCGTGTCCATTTTTTCCGTATTCCTTCCGGAATTCGACTGCAATTGCATATACAGTACTGTACCCCTTAATGTCACTGCTTACAGTATACAGTATTTAGACATGAGCTTGTGTACAGTATCTGTCATGAGGTGCTTTTTTCACTGACACTATAACTTTTTTCTATTGTGATATACTGTACAGAGGCGGCAAACTAGCCAAACGGGAATAATCAGCTTCTGCAGAATAAAATGAGATGCTACAGTACATGCCTATATTCTGTGAGTGACTGCGGCTCTATGAAATTAAATCAGAAAATTTAAATATGAAATGCATTACTAATGTGTGGCATTACTGTACTGTATGTGTATAAGGTGTACTACAATATTTTCTGGTGTAACATAAGGAAAGGGCACTACTGCATGGTCTAATGCAGTGGTTCTCAAACTTGGTCCTCAGGACCCCACACAGTGCATGTTTTGCAGGTAAACCAGCAAGTGCACAGATGTATTCATTACTAACTGACACATTTTAGAAGGTCCATACAGTAGGTGGAGCTAATTTTTTCACTTGTGATTCTGTGAGACCTGCAAAACCTGCACTGTGTGGGGTCCTGAGGACTGAGTTTGAGAACCTGTGGTCTAATGTAAATAAAGATGAATGTGGTGGGGTGTAATGTGAATAAGGGGCATTACTGTTAGGAGTAATGTGGTACTATGATATGATGTCATGAGAATAAGAGACACCACTGCATGATATAATGTGAATAAAGTTGCAGTACTGTGTTGTGTCATTTCATCTTCGGGTATTATTGTGTTACCATGCCCCTTCCCAGCAAGAACATACTGTACACTGTTTTGGGCTGGCACTAAATGTGCACATTGTTCTTATTTAGATTATAGGGGGTAGGAGCGCCAAAATGGGTGATGGTGCTGGGAAAGGGGTGCAGGGTTAGAGGCGGAACTACGTAGCATCTGTGCAAGAGGGCATCAGCCAAAATCTAGCCTAGGGCATCATGTTGGTCAGGTTTGGCTCTGATAATACTGTATACTGTACTCTTACTGTACTTTGCATTCAATACAGATACTGTTTGCACACAGGTTTTACATGAATCATTGGCAATGCTGCAGGAGTGTCTCATTAGGCAATCTAAAATATACCACGACTATGGGTGGGGATACAGTAGGGAAGTTCTGTCACCATAAGCTGTCTGCTGTGTATAGCATATTTCCATCTGAGATGCATTTGTGTGTTTGTAATAAGAAAAAAACATTTTACTGTACATTTAGTGGATACAGTATTTCTCCCCCATAATGACGTATCATACTGTACAGGTACCCTCATGTACTGTACCGTACCATACTGTAAAATTGAATATTTATTGGAAAAACATCAATATTAATGTAAAAATAAAGTATTACAACATCCGATTCCATGTACTGCACTGATCAAAATGTACAGTACTCTTATTCAGGACTTATAAAACTGAAAATAACTGTTCATACAGTACACATCAATAACATTACTACTGTATAATATTCTACATTAGTTTATGCAATAATCAGACAAAGGCAATTTTATCATTTTTTTTAATAATGCACCAATTTAAAATTTTAAACAGAAAATACAGAACTACATATTTGTGGCTTGACCATTTCTTTCAACTACAACAGGTAATACTTTATACAGGTGATTTATATAATTATTACAATGTTCAGGTGTGAGTACTTCTAGCCAAAATTTCTTTATCCCATCCACCAGTTGCTGTTTTGTTGTTGGCTTTGCAACACTCCTAACGTACCTCTTCAATTGAGCCCACACTAATTCGATTGGGTTCATGTCTGGTGATCTATATAAAAATAAAAAAAAAGCGTATAGAAAAAATTAATTACATTACAGTAAATAGAGAAAATTAAACATACAATATTGTACTGTTTATTAAACAAAAATTTTTTTTACAGTACTAGAGTGCTATCCAAAATTTTACTTGTACACTGTTGAAAGAATACTCACTCTGGTGGTGTGCGTTCCCAATTCATACCTTTCTCTTCCATAAATTTGGCTGAGGCGGAGTGTTTAGGATCATTGTCTTGGAATATCCTATGGTGAGTTGGGTAATATTTATTCACAAATGGCACCATACATTTCTCTACTATTGTTTCTTGGAAATATTTCTTATCCATGATTCCTACAGAAATCAAAAAATGTTGTTCATTAATAAGCAACTCCTTTTATTGTGCAGTTACACGTACTCTACAGTACAACATGTATTTTTACAGAACACAGGCACAGAATAAAGTATAGTACTGTACCTTTGAAAAATAATAGGGGACCAGCTCCTAATCGTGATATGCCTCCCCATACATGGACTTTCAATGGATGCTTTGGGCGTGGTTTTAAAGAGATATGGTTACGTTTCCTGAATGACATTCTGGAGAACCGCTCAAGGGCAACAGACGATTCATCTGTGAAAATGACATCATCAAATGTTTCACCACTCTCAATCCATCGCCGTGCCTGTTCCACTCTCTTTTCTTTATTCACATCTCTTATCATTGGAGATATCCTGTGAAGAGCCAAAAATAATGAAATCAGATACAGTTATGAAATTACAGATTTACAGATTACTGTATATACAGTAGACTGTATGTGCAGTATACTGTATTATATACCTACTGTATACATTAAACTGTACATACAGTACATTAAGTTACATACAGAGTAATATATATATACATACTGTACATACACACAAACACACACACACAGTATACAGTATGTAATCATCACAATAAGCCGGCAATGCTTCATTGCTGTCTCTGAGTGCCTATACAGTAGGTATCTCTTTTGGGATAGAATACTGTATATACAGTATATACACACACACATACTGTATATAGTATAAAGTACACACTCTGTATAATGATTTATGGCATTATATCACGTATCAAGGGATTATTAACAGTGCATTTACTGTATGGTTTATACTGCTTTCAGTATTTTACCTTGTTGCGCCAAAGGTCCATCCCATTTTCCGTCGCATCCTTCTGATGCTGGTGGCCGATATGTCCAGGTCATACTTGGAATGGAGAATTCGTTTTATTTGCAGAGCAGTACGCTCATCATCCTCACGAGTTAGTTCCTCCACAATTTGTTGCACTCTCCTACAGTACAATACAGTATGAAAAATATGAATTCATGAACAGCACAATCACAGTTACAATTGATGAAGTTTTTATTTTATTTCAAAAAAATTGTTTATGGTATAAAGCAAGTCATTTAAACATTACAGTAGTGTACAGTACGTACCATGTGCATTTTGTAGGAAATACAAATCTGGGCGTTGTTCTCTCGAATGCATGATAGCGCACCGTTTCTAAAGTGACTATAATGCCACTTTCCTTGAGCCATGCATGGATCTCTTTGATGGTTTTATTTTCTTTTTTCATGTTGGCGATTATCTTGCTCATCGTTTTGTTGATAGTTACTGGCATGTTGTCCAACTATAATTCCTGTATGGAGAGAAAACATTTGTGAATACTGTAGTCTAAAATTTACACATCTGAAAATGCATAAGAGTTTTTTGATAGAAGTTAATACTGTACATGTTTACTATCCAGTACCTGATGTTCAAATTTAAGTATTGTATACTGTACAGTACTGAAAATACAACTTCAGTGTTATGGACTGCAATTAGTTTCCTGTATGAAACAGATACAGTACAGTAAATAACCCTCCTTGGAAGTGCATGGGCCCTGTGAGACTTACAGTAGTGTACAGCATAAGGGTCGACTGACATGATGTACAAGCATTACATACAGTACATGTCAGTACTGTATGTAAATTCTTCAATTATTGCCTAACAACAATGCTGCTTACTGTATATTAAATACTGTAGGCCTAGAAATGTGCATCTCAATATAGTAGTTAAAAACACAGGGGCCTATGTGGATAAGCGAGTTCTATGCACACTAAAAATGGCCACCGACCGTGAACCCCCAGCACGTGGCAGCGCTCGTATATGTAGTGAGATACAGTATGGCATACATTTCACAGTTCAGGGGGCAATGCTGAAGGAGCGTCACAATCCCCTAGCTCAATTACATTGGGATAAGCGAGGTCTATGCACATTACGGTATACCGAGCTGGATCGCTTAGCAACCTGACAAAATGGCCGCCGACCGTGAACTCCCAGCACGTGGCAGCGCTCGGATATGTAGTGAGATACAATATGGCATACATTTCACAGTTCAGGGGGCAATGCTGAAGGAGCGTCACAATCCCCTAGCTCAATTACATTGGGATAAGCGAGGTCTATGCACATTACGGTATACCGAGCTGGATCGCTTAGCAACCTGACAACATGGCCGCCGACCGTGAACTCCCAGCACGTGGCAGCGCTCGGATATGTAGTGAGATACAATATGGCATACATTTCACAGTTCAGGGGGCAATGCTGAAGGAGCGTCACAATCCCCTAGCTCAATTACATTGGGATAAGCGAGGTCTATGCACATTACGGTATACCGAGCTGGATCGCTTAGCAACCTGACAACATGGCCGCCGACCGTGAACTCCCAGCACGTGGCAGCGCTCGGATATGTAGTGAGATACAATATGGCATACATTTCACAGTTCAGGGGGCAATGCTGAAGGAGCGTCACAATCCCCTAGCTCAATTACATTGGGATAAGCGAGGTCTATGCACATTACGGTATACCGAGCTGGATCGCTTAGCAACCTGACAACATGGCCGCCATTACAAAACCATTACCCCGCACCACCACCACAAAAAAATAAATTATAAAAATGTTAAAGTTGATATTGTTACTGTATTTGTGCTGTTACCTTTTGATTAAAGTACCGTACAGTATGTGTGATGTTGGCTTTATTACAATACAGTACAGTATGTGTGATGTTACATGTTCCAAATGATTTTGTCCGTAAATAAAGTGTTTCTTAAAATAAACATGACGTGGTTTCCAATGTTTGTATTCCCAACTTCCTGTACTGTATAAATTAGTACTACTGTATGATGGGAATTCAATTAAGAGTGGTATACTGTATGTAAAACAACTTGGTTAGGCATCTTGCATTTCATATTTTAATAAAAACCACAGGAAACTTCTATTTTTAAAAGTTTATTGAAGAAAAAAAAGGTGTTTTTTTTTAAATAAAGTTTGAAAGTTAATTAAAACAAAAAAGTAGTTTGTTCTTCGTTACATTCTTTTCTTGTGTATATAGATATCTGTGGGGAAAAAAAAAAAAAAGTATTAAAGTAAAGACACTCATGTTCATTTGTTTTCCAAGAAAATTTGTGGAACCACACAGCCCAGCAATAAGTCATGCTGGGCTGTGTGGTTCCACAAAAGGCATGCGGTCCAAAGTGAAATAGTGGTGTCAGTGGTCAGCACTTTGACACGCTAACATTTGTGGAACCACACAGCCCAGCAATAAGTCATGCTGGGCTGTGTGGTTCCACAAAAGGCATGCGGTCCAAAGTGAAATAGTGGTGTCAGTGGTCAGCACTTTGACACGCTAACATTTGTGGAACCACACAGCCCAGCAATAAGTCATGCTGGGCTGTGTGGTTCCACAAAAGGCATGCGGTCCAAAGTGAAATAGTGGTGTCAGTGGTCAGCACTTTGACACACTAACATTTGTGGAACCACACAGCAATGCCTGACACACATAAAATGCCTGACACACACAAAATGCCTGACACACACAAAATGCCTGACACACACATGCTGGAGGGAAAACACATGTTTGCCAAACAGTCGACAGCACATGTCGGCCAGATGGCCGACCAAACTTGCTCCAAATCACCCCAAACTGGACAGAAAGCACCCCAGCACACTCAGGAGGTACTGTACACCACAGCTAAATTAGGAGAGAATTTCATTACAAACAGCCAGATCTTGCAGATTATCTGCCAGATAATTGTATGGTGTACAGTATGCCTATCTTATACAGTAGAAAAAGATACTATACAATGGAGTACAATAACAAACATTTATTAAAAAAAAAAAAAAAAATTTAAAATGATCTTAACAACAAATTAAAAAAGTGGTCCACTAAGAGGTGGACCACCACCCGCAGGAGCAGAACGGCACGCTGCAACTGTTCTGTGGGAAAAAAAGGACAGTATTACAAAACAAATACTGAATACTTTACAGTGTAGTAATGGCAATACAGTACTTTACTCTATATTAGACAATCTTGTTATTTACAATGTACAGTACTGTATTGTCAGTACAGTAAATCAAACACTACTGTATGCTGTCGAGGTAATTTAAACATTGCTTTAGTTTACCTCTTGTATAAGTGGGCTGCTGCCTGCCCGCTTCTGGGCCAGCCCACCTATCTTGCCCCTGTCTGGGGCCCCCATAAATCATTGGCACTATATTGGAGAAAAAAAAACATTTAGTCACATTCAAATACTATACAATTATTACTGTATACTGTAGGTACAGTATTATACTGTATTGCTGGTATTCAAAATATAAAGTACTGTACAAGAGTTTAGCTTCAATAGGTCATAAACAAATTGTCAAAGGAATAAAACACCACAGTACAAATACTGTAGACATTTACTGTATGTATTAGCAGTCATGACATTTCATGACCGCTTCAGAAAAAAGAGGGTTACAGTACTGTAGGTGGTGTTGTAGGGAGTACTATCAATAATAGTGGACTGTACTCAGAGCCAGCCATAAATATTATGATTCCCTAGTCAAGTTTTTGGATGCTGCCCCCTTGCACAGATGCTATTTCCGCCTCTGATCCTGTACCCCTTTCCCAGCACCATCACCCCTCAACCATAGCAGTCCTCATTTTGGTGCTCCTCCAACCTACAGTACTGTATGTTTAAAATAGCAACAGTGTGCACATTCGGTGTGCATCCCAAAACGGTGCATGTTCTTGCTGGGAAGGGGCATGGACACACAGTAATTCCCCAATCTGAAATGACGCCACACAGTACTGCAACTTTATTCACAACATATCATGCAATAGTGTCTCTTATTCTCGTTATGCTTGCTTCGCTCGCCATGCGGTGGGCACGGTGCCTCGCTACGCTCTGCACACTATTATATCAGTAGTCAGGAAAGGCAGCATGCATTTGTGGAGTGAAGAGGGTGAAAAAAGAGAGAAAGTACAGTATGTACTGTAAGGTTATGTCAGAGGGTGTGAAGATGATCAGCTCAGTGTTATACATGTTACAGTAAGTTAGAATACAGTACAGTGCATTATGTATTTATATTTTATTACCAGGTGTCTCCTCCACTGGTTGGCGACGGACTGTAAAAAGATAAAATACAGTTAGTCATATCAGTTTGACTTAAAATAATGTTGGAGAAAAAAAATACTGTAATTACAGTACCAACTATTGCTACTGTACAGTATATTTACCAAAAATGTATTCTGGCTCGTCGTCTGTGGGTAAAAGAGAAGAATATTATAAGATACAGTATACAGTAAAAAGTATAGTAATAGTACACTAGTGTCCAGGCCCAGTGTCAGGTGGGTAAAAAAAGGTATGCTTGTGACAGGCATGGTGATTCCAAGGGACCCCACCAAGACCATCAGAAAATTTGTGAGTGACCCGTATGCCGGTGATTATGACTAGAATAAGGTAGCAACTCTTTTTTCTTTTGAATTATGTATACTGTACAGTACTGTATGTGCATATTGTACAGTACACTTAAAATATTTAGCAGTTACTGTAGTGGTAATTTTTGGGATGACAGTATTAGCATACTGTAAGCATCCAACTGAGGCCCCCAAACAGATGCCGCCACTAGGTACAGTACGTGCCTCTCGTGCCTAATGGGAAATTCATCACTGACAGTATCTAGAGAGATGAATGGAGAGACAGTGACAAGGGGTGAGAGAGAGAGAGAGAGAGAGAGAGAGAGAGAGAAATTGAGTAAGATGGGTGTTTTTTTTAGAACAGGATGTTGTCCATACAGTAGCAACCAATCAAATATTACCTACTGTACTGTATTATCGTCTGTAAGTGTAACTAGATACTGTAAATGTTAATGTGGGATGTGATCGGTTGCTACTGTATGGGCAATATCACCAGTTCAAACAAAAACAATTTTCATCCGATTTCTACGCATTTGCCAGAAAAATCTGATGAAAAGTGCTACTCTGATGGCATCAGATCAATGTCAGTAATAATTCTTACCACTAAATGCAGCAGCATCATCATCATCATCATCCTCCTCCTCCTCCATGGCCTGTTCCAGTGTAGGGCCTGTGAAAAAAAACATTAATGTGAAAAAAAAAAAGGTTCATTCCAGGAAATACACATACCCTCCAACATGACCCGCCCCACTAGGTACAAAATGCTCTGGTTCTGGACTTCCCTCTTAATTTATTATTGCCATCACCTGTGAAGAAACAGCTTTCTTATCATATAACTAGTTCAACACAGGTGATGGAAATCATAAATTAAGAGGGAAGTCTAGAAACAGAGCAGTGCGGCGGGTCATGTTGGAGGGTCTGCATACAGAAACATAGAATTTGATGACAAATACTGTAAGAACCACTTTGGCCATCTAATCTGCCTCTTTTTTTTAACCTTTTTTTTACATCAAACCTTATTTGATCCTTATTTCTTTGTAAGGATATCCTTATGTATGTCTCTTCCATGCATGTTTAAATACTGTAGCTCTACTGTTTTAGGCTCTATCACCTCTGATGGGAGGCTATTCCACTTGTCCACTGCACTTTCTGTGAAGTAATTTTTCTTAAAATTCCCCCTGAACCTCGCCCCCCTCCAGTCTCCGTGCACATCCTCGTGTCCTATTGTGTTTGCTTTTGGATTCGGACTTGTTTTGGATCCTGGTGCTTTTTTTCAAAAACCTCTCAAAAACAGCTTAAATCGTAGAATTTGGGGGTATTTTTGATCCTACTGTATAGTGTTATTAACCTCAATGACCATAATTTCCACTCATTTCCAGTCTATTCTGAACACCTCACAATATTATTTGTAGTCCTAAAATTTTCACCGAGGTCACTGGATGACTAAGCTAAGCGACCCAAGTGGCCGGCACAAACACCTGGCCCATTTAGGAGTGGCAGTGCAGTGGCAGACAGGATGTCACTTATAACAATTTTCCCCAAACATCACATGATGCAAAGATAAATAAATAAAAAAAGAGGTGCAAGATGGAATTGTGATTGGGCCCTCCCAACCACCCTTATGTTATATAAACAGGGTCTGCCACACGACTGTGGCTGAAATGACTGGTTGGTTTGGGCCCCCACCAAAAAAAGAAGCAATCAATCTCTCCTTGCTCAAACTGGCTCTACAGAGGCAAGATGTACCGGACTGGACTTACTTAATGGGTGCAGTGAGGTGATGGACATAGAGTCCTGGTCCTCCTCCTCCGCCACCGCCTGTGACAGTGTAGGGCCTGTGAAAGCAAAAATTCCATGAAATATACTTTTGTATTCTGTGTTGAATACAGTAAAGCAAAAATTCAGTCAGGAATTGGAGGAGGAGAGTAGATTTCGCACACAGAGACGAGAATGTCGAGGCCAGAATCAGGGGGTAGTGGAGGAGGGTTAGGATACCGTACCTCACCCTGTTGGGATTGCTGCAATCAGGATGCATCAGGATCACCCTGCTGGTCATGCAAACCCAACCCATTGGTTTAACACAATGTACAGTACAGTACAATACTTTAGTTTACTTACCAAGTTGGGGAGAGGGCTTTTTCTCCCCTTCCTCATCACTGTCAATAATTACTGAGTGGAAAATAAAAAAATATTATAAACAAAATACAGTAGAGTACAGTTACTACAAAATTGCACAGTAGTACAGTGCTACAGGAGGCAGAGATATATTCATAATACAGTAGGAGCAGAATGACTGTCCAGTGGTAGGGGACATACAGTACTGTACTGTGCCTGTATTTAACTCGTGTTGGAGGAGAGGCGATTTCGCACACAGAGGCGAAAAGGGGTCTTCACAGTGAGGGAAATACTGTACAGTACATGTTTGGAATTCCCTGCCTGAAAAGTAATAAAAGTGGACTTGGTCAATACTTTTAAGAATGGGCTTGAGAAAATCCTACTGTACTTACTATACTCCTCCGGCTCAGAGTCCACGTACAGGTAAGTGACATCTGTGTTGAATATAAAAAAAACAAAAAGAAAAGTCAATGGGATTTCTGCAATCAGGATACCGCTGTCGGTCACTTGACTGCTGGAATCCTGACCACTGGTCACGCAAACCCAAGCCATTGGTACTGTTAATAAATCAATGAATGCAGAATGTAGAGTACTGTACAGTAGATTACAATTCTTACCAGGCTGGCCTGAAGGCTCCCCCATTTCCTCCTCCTCCTCCTCGGTATCAATAACGAGGCGGTCTGTGTGTACAAGATAACAAGTATTGTAAAATAAAAAAATTACAATAATACTGTAGGAAACTAGTGTGTCTGTAACAAAAATAATGATTACCACTTCCAGAGCTCTGCTGGTCAGACGGTGTTGGTGGTGGTGGTGGTGGTGGTACTGTGAGAAAAAACAACAGTGCTGTAAGTGAAGCTGTCAATTGGAAACATGTACTGTACAGTATCCAGGACACATGTACAGTAGTGTAACAACGATGACAGTAGCACCAGAATTCTCGTTACACAATACCTGGCAGCGCAGCAGGTGGTGGTGGTGGTGGTGGTGGTGTTGTTGGTACTGTGGGAAAAAAAATAACAGTACTGTAAGTGAAGCTGTCAATTGGAAACATGTACTGTACAGTATCCAGGACACATGTACAGTAGTGTAACAACGATGACAGTCACACCAGAATTCTCGTTACACAATACCTGGCAGCGCAGCAGGTGGTGGTGGTGGTGGTGGTGTTGTTGGTACTGTGGGAAAAAAAATAACAGTACTGTAAGTGAAGCTGTCAATTGGAAACATGTACTGTACAGTATCCAGGACACATGTACAGTAGTGTAACGATGACAGTCACACCAGAATTCTCGTTACACAATACCTGGCAGCGCAGCAGGTGGTGGTGGTGGTGGTGGTGGTGGTGGTGTTGTTGGTACTGTGGGAAAAAAAATAACAGTACTGTAAGTGAAGCTGTCAATTGGAAACATGTACTGTACAGTATCCAGGACACATGTACAGTAGTGTAACGATGACAGTCACACCAGAATTCTCGTTACACAATACCTGGCAGCGCAGCAGGTGGTGGTGGTGGTGGTGGTGGTGTTGTTGGTACTGTGGGAAAAAAAATAACAGTACTGTAAGTGAAGCTGTCAATTGGAAACCTGTACTGTACAGTATCCAGGACACATGTACAGTAGTGTAACAACGATGACAGTAGCACCAGAATTCTCGTTACACAATACCTGGCAGCGCAGCAGGTGGTGGTGGTGGTGGTGGTGGTGTTGTTGGTACTGTGGGAAAAAAAATAACAGTACTGTAAGTGAAGCTGTCAATTGGAAACATGTACTGTACAGTATCCAGGACATATGTACAGTAGTGTAACAACGATGACAGTCACACCAGAATTCTCGTTACACAATACCTGGCAGCGCAGCAGGTGGTGGTGGTGGTGGTGGTGGTGTTGTTGGTACTGTGGGAAAAAAAATAACAGTACTGTAAGTGAAGCTGTCAATTGGAAACCTGTACTGTACAGTATCCAGGACACATGTACAGTAGTGTAACAACGATGACAGTAGCACCAGAATTCTCGTTACACAATACCTGGCAGCGCAGCAGGTGGTGGTGGTGGTGGTGGTGGTGGTGTTGTTGGTACTGTGGGAAAAAAAATAACAGTACTGTAAGTGAAGCTGTCAATTGGAAACATGTACTGTACAGTATCCAGGACACATGTACAGTAGTGTAACAACGATGACAGTAGCACCAGAATTCTCGTTACACAATACCTGGCAGCGCAGCAGGTGGTGGTGGTGGTGGTGGTGGTGGTGGTGGTGGTGGTGGTGGTACTGTGGGGAAAAAAATAACAGTACTGTAAGTGAAGCTGTCAATTGGAAACATGTACTGTACAGTATCCAGGACACATGTACAGTAGTGTAACAACGATGACAGTAGCACCAGAATTCTCGTTACACAATACCTGGCAGCGCAGCAGGTGGTGGTGGTGGTGGTGGTGGTGGTGGTGGTGGTGGTGGTGGTACTGTGGGGAAAAAAATAACAGTACTGTAAGTGAAGCTGTCAATTGGAAACATGTACTGTACAGTATCCAGGACACATGTACAGTAGTGTAACAACGATGACAGTAGCACCAGAATTCTCGTTACACAATACCTGGCAGCGCAGCAGCAGGTGGTGGTGGTGGTGGTGGTGGTGGTGGTACTGTGGGGAAAAAAATAACAGTACTGTAAGTGAAGCTGTCAATTTGAAACATGTACTGTACAGTATCCAGGACCAAAAAGGGGTCCGGCCAATAAACAATCTGCATCAGAGAAGCAAGATACAGTATGCTTAAAGTATACAGTACTATATACTAGATCGCCAACAAACGTAAATTAACAAACAACTAACACTGGAATTGACCATCCTCATCCCGTAGCGAAGCACGGGTATTCAGCTATCTACAATGTTATTTATACTTTGTGTTTAATATTTACATTTAGTTTTGTAAACAGACATTCTTAACATTAACGGATTGCAGCGAGTTATCTGTGATGGTCAGGACAGGGGGTTGGGACTATAGAAATCACTATGTACTGTACACTACTGTATTTGACAATACTTACCAGCTTGGCGGCGCCTGTCCCGCCTCCTGTGACGTCGTGCTACCAGCCCTGTAAAAATATATATATACACAGTATAATGGCAGCATACTGTACAGCCAATGAAATTCAACATTGACAGCATCTTTATGACATCACAATAAATGGAATTGTTCATTCTAGTACCCTGCACCTAATCACTCAGGAGGGCATAGTGTACTGTACTGTCTTCAAAACTTAAGGGGCACATTTCTAAATGTGACATACAGTACAGTACACTTACAGTATCGCTACAGTACAGTAGGTCCAGGGTATTAGACAGAACACTACCTTTATAGACATTGTAACACACATAAGCATTGCCCTTATAAACATTATGACACACATCAGCATGCAGCCCTCCCACCCTTAACCATCTCAGTACTGTTCATTACATTACAAATTGATTTCATGACAGATGATGCAGTACTCACCTGAATTCATCTTATTCACGTCATGTCACAGTAGTGCAGTTTATTCACGTCACAGTACTGTCCTTGATTCACGTTGTGTCACACAGTAGAGCACCGTATTCACGTCACAGTACTGTCCTTGATTCACGTTGTGTCACACAGTAGAGCACCTTATTCACGTTACTGTACTGTACGTCACAGTAGTGCAGTAGTATATCCACATTACGTCACAAAGTAGAGATCTGCCACAGTCATGAACCTTATAACACATTATGCAAGAGTAATGCACGTCAGAACACATTAGGCCACTGTAACATCCCTTAGAATAATTTCTGCCAAAGTAACATCCCTTAGAGCACTGTACTATCTGAAACACAAATTTCTGCACACTGCACGACACACTGCAATTAAACCACACAATGCACTGCACGACTGCATAGTGTATGCACTGCGTGATATGACAAACTGCACATTTCCCTGCAAAATATGATACAATGTACACTACACAAAAAACTGCAATTACCACATGTGTATACAGTACACTGCACGACAGTGCTGGCCCTAGCCAGATACAGATACAGCCGCAGTCACGCAAAATATAGGCATGCCGCATATCATTTTAATCAGCAGAAGCTGCTGGTGCCCCTAAGCATAGCAAATGCCCTAGGCATTTGCCTACTGTAGTTTGCCTATGCCTAAGGCCGGCTCTGCTGCACGATGTGATTCACTATGCATTACACTCACTGCACAATACCATATACTGAATGTACACTGCATGACACGCTGCAATTACGCAGCACGATACACTGTGATACATTGCATATACTGTACACTGCATGATACTGTACACTGCACAATCGTAGACCACGTGGATTGTAAAGAACTACTGTATATATACACAAGTTTAAAAAAATAACAATTGTTTTTGTAAAACGCATGTCGATCTTTTTCCATGTCAACTTAACGACCATGTCAACCTACAGTAACTGGTGTCAACCAATTTCAAAAGCCGCACCATCTAGGTCCACGCCAAAAAACAAATTGACCTTTTGACCCGGGTTAATGTTTGGTCCTTGTTTAACCATTTGTTTACCACAAATACTGTACAGTGCTATATAGACCGGATACCTGCTGCTACAGCAGCCCCTGCTATAATGTACTGTACCTGTAACTACAGTAACTTAAAGTACAGTAATCTACAGTAATGTACTGTACTTACAATCCCTTATGGCCTGCAGGCGTCGTGGGGTCCTCCTCACGAGGTCGCTCCATCTCCTCTGGAGAGACCTCACCGTTCTCCTCCGGTTGTAGGTCCGGAGGATATCCCTGCTGGCCCTCCTATACGCTATCACTTTCTCCTCGTTGCTGGCGAGAGTTCTGTCCCGCCAGCGAACGAGGAGACGCAGTTCACCCAGAGCATAGGGACGGTCCCGTGCAGCAGCCATAACCGTCCTTATGCTCAATGAGCGTCTCAGACGTCGTGCGCCTCAGACGTCGTGCGTCTCAGACGTCGTGCGGTCCAGGCATTCAACGTACAGTACTGTAGTTACTGTACTTTGTGACAGTTTCCCTTAGTTTTAAATATGCCCTTTCTTTGACCACAGTATTTTCCACTGTCTTGCCCTACGCCCTTCCCTCCTGGGAGCCTTCACAGGTCTTATGCAATACACAAATACCGAAGATGCACAGTCCGTCAGAATACACTCATTTCATTCCCGCTGTTTAGGTGCATTTAGCGTAAAGAATCGCTCCTGCAGATGTACTTTGATTTATGTGAAATCTGTGTGCATCCTTCCATTGACTGTCTTACAGTGTAAATAAAAGAATACAGTGCATTATTACAGAAAAAAAAAAAAAAAAAAGAAAGAAAGCACATCAGGTCTCGAACCCTGGACCCCCAGCAAGGGAGGTGGGAGCCTTCACCCCTAGCCCACGACGCCTCATGAGAGATTTCCAATTTCATGTGTGAAAGTACTGCAAACAGCGGCCGGCCCCCGCCCCATTGCTGTTGGTTTATGCCTTAGAGGACTCGGACGCTCGCATTTGTAAAGCACGGTGTTTTCCTCCGCCTCCGGCTAGCCTGCTGCCCTTCCCCCATGGGAGCCTGCACAGATCATGCAGTAGACAGGGAGGGAATGCAAATGCTGGTTATGTGCAATACACAAACGCCCACTGTAGTACTGTTTTGCTCACTTACAGTACTGTACTGTAGGTTGCATTTAGCGTAAAGAATCGCTCCTGCAGATGTACTTTGATTTACTGTACAGTATGTGAAACCTGTGTGCATCCTTCCATTGGATGTACTGTATTGGAGAGAATTTTTTTTTTTTAAAGTGAATGTCACGGGAACACATTAAAAATAAGGTTGGCACTTCCTTCCCATTGGTGTTGGTTTACAGTATGCCGTAGTGTACTCGGACGCTCATGTAATTGCATTTCAAAGGCACAGTATTTTCCATCGTCTCCCCCCTACCCCCATCACCCTTCCCCCCTGGGGGCCTGCACAGGGAGGAAATTCAGGTCCTGTGCAATACACAAACGCTGAAGATCTACAGTACTGTTTTGCTCAGTTGGTAGCGTCAGAATACACTCATTTCATTCCCGCTGTTTAGGTGCATTTAGCGTAAAGAATCGCTCCTGCAGATGTACTTTGATTTATGTGAAATCTGTGTGCATCCTTCCATTGACTGTCTTACAGTGTAAATAAAAGAATACAGTGCATTATTACAGAAAAAAAAAAAAAAAAAAGAAAGAAAGCACATCAGGTCTCGAACCCTGACCCCCAGCGAGGGAGGTGGGAGCCTTCACCCCTAGCCCACGACGCCTCATGAGAGATTTCCAATTTCATGTGTGAAAGTACTGCAAACAGCGGCCGGCCCCCGCCCCATTGCTGTTGGTTTATGCCTTAGAGGACTCGGACGCTCGCATTTGTAAAGCACGGTGTTTTCCTCCGCCTCCGGCTAGCCTGCTGCCCTTCCCCCATGGGAGCCTGCACAGATCATGCAGTAGACAGGGAGGGAATGCAAATGCTGGTCATGTGCAATACACAAACGCCCACTGTAGTACTGTTTTGCTCACTTACAGTACTGTACTGTAGGTTGCATTTAGCGTAAAGAATCGCTCCTGCAGATGTACTTTGATTTACTGTACAGTATGTGAAACCTGTGTGCATCCTTCCATTGGATGTACTGTATTGGAGAGAAATTTTTTTTTTTTAAAGTGAATGTCACGGGAACACATTAAAAATAAGGTTGGCACTTCCTTCCCATTGGTGTTGGTTTACAGTATGCCGTAGTGTACTCGGACGCTCATGTAATTGCATTTCAAAGGCACAGTATTTTCCATCGTCTCCCCCCTACCCCCATCACCCTTCCCCCCTGGGGGCCTGCACAGGGAGGAAATTCAGGTCCTGTGCAATACACAAACGCTGAAGATCTACAGTACTGTTTTGCTCAGTTGGTAGCGTCAGAATACACTCATTTCATTCCCGCTGTTTAGGTGCGTAAAGAATCGCTCCTGCAGATGTACTTTGATTTATGTGAAATCTGTGTGCATCCTTCCATTGACTGTCTTACAGTGTAAATAAAAGAATACAGTGCATTATTACAGAAAAAAAAAAAAAAAAAAGAAAGAAAGCACATCAGGTCTCGAACCCTGGACCCCCAGCGAGGGAGGTGGGAGCCTTCACCCCTAGCCCACGACGCCTCATGAGAGATTTCCAATTTCATGTGTGAAAGTACTGCAAACAGCGGCCGGCCCCCGCCCCATTGCTGTTGGTTTATGCCTTAGAGGACTCGGACGCTCGCATTTGTAAAGCACGGTGTTTTCCTCCGCCTCCGGCTAGCCTGCTGCCCTTCCCCCATGGGAGCCTGCACAGATCATGCAGTAGACAGGGAGGGAATGCAAATGCTGGTTATGTGCAATACACAAACGCCCACTGTAGTACTGTTTTGCTCACTTACAGTACTGTACTGTAGGTTGCATTTAGCGTAAAGAATCGCTCCTGCAGATGTACTTTGATTTACTGTACAGTATGTGAAACCTGTGTGCATCCTTCCATTGGATGTACTGTATTGGAGAGAAGTTTTTTTTTTTTAAAGTGAATGTCACGGGAACACATTAAAAATAAGGTTGGCACTTCCTTCCCATTGGTGTTGGTTTACAGTATGCCGTAGTGTACTCGGACGCTCATGTAATTGCATTTCAAAGGCACAGTATTTTCCATCGTCTCCCCCCTACCCCCATCACCCTTCCCCCCTGGGGGCCTGCACAGGGAGGAAATTCAGGTCCTGTGCAATACACAAACGCTGAAGATCTACAGTACTGTTTTGCTCAGTTGGTAGCGTCAGAATACACTCATTTCATTCCCGCTGTTTAGGTGCATTTAGCGTAAAGAATCGCTCCTGCAGATGTACTTTGATTTATGTGAAATCTGTGTGCATCCTTCCATTGACTGTCTTACAGTGTAAATAAAAGAATACAGTGCATTATTACAGAAAAAAAAAAAAAAAAAAGAAAGAAAGCACATCAGGTCTCGAACCCTGGACCCCCAGCGAGGGAGGTGGGAGCCTTCACCCCTAGCCCACGACGCCTCATGAGAGATTTCCAATTTCATGTGTGAAAGTACTGCAAACAGCGGCCGGCCCCCGCCCCATTGCTGTTGGTTTATGCCTTAGAGGACTCGGACGCTCGCATTTGTAAAGCACGGTGTTTTCCTCCGCCTCCGGCTAGCCCTCCATTCCCATTATGCATTAGCGAACTCAGACGCTCATATATTTTAAAAGCACGGTGTTTATACATTGTACTGTACATTCTTCCTTTTACACAATTACTGTAGTTGCGTCTCCATACACATACTGTACAGTACTCCATACTTTTTCCACCGCCTCCCGTTACGCCTACAGTATTGCCAGAGCTGTAGATCAATCCGCCGCTATACTGTACGATCGAAAGTACTGGATTAGTGGAGCATTAGCGACACAGTGGTGGAGATGTGTAATGCATGATGAGTATCTAGATCGCCTCAACGCGCCTGCCTGTGATGAAACTCAGCTATCGCATTAGCGTGACTAAACGCCCGTCTCGGCGGAGAAACAGTCAAGATAAAGGTGGCTACATCTGTATGACGGGTTGGTTTGGACCCCCCCCAAAAAAGAAGCAATTAATCTCTCCTTGCACAAACTGGCTCTACAGAGGCAAGATGTCCACCTCATCATCATCCTCCGATATATCACCGTGTACATCCCCCTCCTCACAGATTATCAATTCGTCCCCACTGGAATCCACCATCTCAGCTCCCTGTGTACTTTGTGGAGGCAATTGCTGCTGGTCAATGTCTCCGCGGAGGAATTGATTATAATTCATTTTAATGAACATCATCTTCTCCACATTTTCTGGATGTAACCTCGTACGCCGATTGCTGACAAGGTGAGCGGCGGCACTAAACACTCTTTCGGAGTACACACTGTCATGCAGGATGGCCCTTCCAAAAAACCCTCCCCAAACAGCACATGACGCAAAGAAAAAAAGAGGCGCAATGAGGTAGCTGTGTGAGTAAGATTAGCGACCCTAGTGGCCGACACAAACACCGGGCCCATCTAGGAGTGGCACTGCAGTGTCACGCAGGATGTCCCTTCCAAAAAACCCTCCCCAAACAGCACATGACGCAAAGAAAAAAAGAGGCGCAATGAGGTAGCTGTGTGAGTAAGATTAGCGACCCTAGTGGCCGACACAAACACCGGGCCCATCTAGGAGTGGCACTGCAGTGTCACGCAGGATTTCCCTTCCAAAAAACCCTCCCCAAACAGCACATGACGCAAAGAAAAAAAGAGGCGCAATGAGGTAGCTGACTGTGTGAGTAAGATTAGCGACCCTAGTGGCCGACACAAACACCGGGCCCATTTAGGAGTGGCACTGCAGTGTCACGCAGGATGTCCCTTCCAAAAAACCCTCCCCAATCAGCACATGATGCAAAGAAAAAGAAAAGAAAAAAGAGGTGCAAGATGGAATTGTCCTTGGGCCCTCCCACCCACCCTTATGTTGTATAAACAAAACAGGACATGCACACTTTAACCAACCCATCATTTCAGTGACAGGGTCTGCCACACGACTGTGACTGATATGACGGGTTGGTTTGGACCCCCCCCCAAAAAAGAAGCAATTAATCTCTCCTTGCACAAACTGGCTCTACAGAGGAAAGATGTCCACCTCATCATCATCCTCCGATATATCACCGTGTACATCCCCCTCCTCACAGATTATCAATTCGTCCCCACTGGAATCCACCATCTCAGCTCCCTGTGTACTTTGTGGAGGCAATTGCTGCTGGTCAATGTCTCCGCGGAGGAATTGATTATAATTCATTTTAATGAACATCATCTTCTCCACATTTTCTGGATGTAACCTCGTACGCCGATTGCTGACAAGGTGAGCGGCGGCACTAAACACTCTTTCGGAGTACACACTTGTGGGAGGGCAACTTAGGTAGAATAAAGCCAGTTTGTGCAAGGGCCTCCAAATTGCCTCTTTTTCCTGCCAGTATAAGTACGGACTGTGTGACGTGCCTACTTGGATGCGGTCACTCATATAATCCTCCACCATTCTATCAATGTTGAGAGAATCATATGCAGTGACAGTAGACGACATGTCCGTAATCGTTGTCAGGTCCTTCAGTCCGGACCAGATGTCAGCATCAGCAGTCGCTCCAGACTGCCCTGCATCACCGCCAGCGGGTGGGCTCGGAATTCTGAGCCTTTTCCTCGCACCCCCAGTTGCGGGAGAATGTGAAGGAGGAGATGTTGACAGGTCGCGTTCCGCTTGACTTGACAATTTTGTCACCAGCAGGTCTTTCAACCCCAGCAGACCTGTGTCTGCCGGAAAGAGAGATCCAAGGTAGGCTTTAAATCTAGGATCGAGCACGGTGGCCAAAATGTAGTGCTCTGATTTCAACAGATTGACCACCCGTGAATCCTTGTTAAGCGAATTAAGGGCTGCATCCACAAGTCCCACATGCCTAGCGGAATCGCTCCCTTTTAGCTCCTTCTTCAATGCCTCCAGCTTCTTCTGCAAAAGCCTGATGAGGGGAATGACCTGACTCAGGCTGGCAGTGTCTGAACTGACTTCACGTGTGGCAAGTTCAAAGAGCATCAGAACCTTGCACAACGTTGAAATCATTCTCCACTGCACTTGAGACAGGTGCATTCCACCTACTATATCGTGCTCAATTGTATAGGCTTGAATGGCCTTTTGCTGCTCCTCCAACCTCTGAAGCATATAGAGGGTTGAATTCCACCTCGTTACCACTTCTTGCTTCAGATGATGGCAGGGCAGGTTCAGTAGTTTTTGGTGGTGCTCCAGTTTTCTGTACGTGGTGCCTGTATGCCGAAAGTGTCCCGCAATTCTTCTGGCCACCGACAGCATCTCTTGCACGCCCCTGTCGTTTTTTAAAAAATTCTGCACCACCAAATTCAAGGTATGTGCAAAACATGGGACGTGCTGGAATTGGCCCAGATTTAATGCACACACAATATTGCTGGCGTTGTCCGATGCCACAAATCCACAGGAGAGTCCAATTGGGGTAAGCCATTCCGCGATGATCTTCCTCAGTTGCCGTAAGAGGTTTTCAGCTGTGTGCATATTCTGGAAAGCGGTGATACAAAGCGTAGCCTGCCTAGGAAAGAGTTGGCGTTTGCGAGATGCTGCTACTGGTGCCGCCGCTGCTGTTCTTGCGGCGGGAGTCCATACATCTACCCAGTGGGCTGTCACAGTCATATAGTCCTGACCCTGCCCTGCTCCACTTGTCCACATGTCCGTGGTTAAGTGGACATTGGGTACAGCTGCATTTTTTAGGACACTGGTGACTCTTTTTCTGAGGTCTGTGTACATTTTCGGTATCGCCTGCCTAGAGAAATGGAACCTAGATGGTATTTGGTACCGGGGACACAGTACCTCCAACAAGTCTCTAGTTGGCTCTGCAGTAATGATGGATACCGGAACCACGTTTCTCACCACCCAGGATGCCAAGGCCTCAGTTATCCGCTTTGCAGTAGGATGACTGCTGTGATATTTCATCTTCCTCGCAAAGGACTGTTGAACAGTCAATTGCTTACTGGAAGTAGTACAAGTGGGCTTACGACTTCCCCTCTGGGATGACCATCGACTCCCAGCGGCAACAACAGCAGCGCCAGCAGCAGTAGGCGTTACACGCAAGGATGCATCGGAGGAATCCCAGGCAGGAGAGGACTCGTCAGAATTGCCAGTGACATGGCCTGCAGGACTATTGGCATTCCTGGGGAAGGAGGAAATTGACACTGAGGGAGTTGGTGGGGTGGTTTGCGTGAGCTTGGTTACAAGAGGAAGGGATTTACTGGTCAGTGTACTGCTTCCGCTGTCACCCAAAGTTTTTGAACTTGTCACTGACTTATTATGAATGCGCTGCAGGTGACGTATAAGGGAGGATGTTCCGAGGTGGTTAACGTCCTTACCCCTACTTATTACAGCTTGACAAAGGGAACACACGGCTTGACACCTGTTGTCCGCATTTCTGGTGAAATACCTCCACACCGAAGAGCTGATTTTTTTGGTATTTTCACCTGGCATGTCAACGGCCATATTCCTCCCACGGACAACAGGTGTCTCCCCGGGTGCCTGACTTAAACAAACCACCTCACCATCAGAATCCTCCTGGTCAATTTCCTCCCCAGCGCCAGCAACACCCATATCCTCCTCATCCTGGTGTACTTCAACACTGACATCTTCAATCTGACTATCAGGAACTGGACTGCGGGTGCTCCTTCCAGCACTTGCAGGGGGCGTGCAAATGGTGGAAGGCGCATGCTCTTCACGTCCAGTGTTGGGAAGGTCAGGCATCGCAACCGACACAATTGGACTCTCCTTGTGGATTTGGGATTTCAAAGAACGCACAGTTCTTTGCGGTGCTTTGCCTTTTGCCAGCTTGAGTCTTTTCAGTTTTCTAGCGAGAGGCTGAGTGCTTCCATCCTCATGTGAAGCTGAACCACTAGCCATGAACATAGGCCAGGGCCTCAGCCGTTCCTTGCCACTCCGTGTGGTAAATGGCATATTGGCAAGTTTACGCTTCTCCTCCGACAATTTTATTTTAGGTTTTGGAGTCCTTTTTTTACTGATATTTGGTGTTTTGGTTTTGACATGCTCTGTACTATGCCATTGGGCATCGGCCTTGGCAGACGACGTTGCTGGCATTTCATCGTCTCGGCCATGACTAGTGGCAGCAGCTTCAGCACGAGGTGGAAGTGGATCTTGATCTTTCCCTAATTTTGGAACCTCAACATTTTTGTTCTCCATATTTTAATAGGCACAACTAAAAGGCACCTCAGGTAAACAATGGAGATGGATGGATTGGATACTAGTATACAATTATGGACGGGCTGCCGAGTGCCGACACAGAGGTAGCCACAGCCGTGAACTACCGCACTGTACTGTGTCTGCTGCTAATATATAGACTGGTTGATAAAGAGATAGTATACTCGTAACTAGTATGTATGTATAAAGAAAGAAAAAAAAACCACGGTTAGGTGGTATATACAATTATGGACGGGCTGCCGAGTGCCGACACAGAGGTAGCCACAGCCGTGAACTACCGCACTGTACTGTGTCTGCTGCTAATATATAGACTGGTTGATAAAGAGATAGTATACTCGTAACTAGTATGTATGTATAAAGAAAGAAAAAAAAACCACGGTTAGGTGGTATATACAATTATGGACGGGCTGCCGAGTGCCGACACAGAGGTAGCCACAGCCGCGAACTACCGCACTGTACTGTGTCTGCTGCTAATATATAGACTGGTTGATAAAGAGATAGTATACTCGTAACTAGTATGTATGTATAAAGAAAGAAAAAAAAACCACGGTTAGGTGGTATATACAATTATGGACGGGCTGCCGAGTGCCGACACAGAGGTAGCCACAGCCGTGAACTACCGCACTGTACTGTGTCTGCTGCTAATATATAGACTGGTTGATAAAGAGATAGTATACTCGTAACTAGTATGTATGTATAAAGAAAGAAAAAAAAACCACGGTTAGGTGGTATATACAATTATGGACGGGCTGCCGAGTGCCGACACAGAGGTAGCCACAGCCGTGAACTACCGCACTGTACTGTGTCTGCTGCTAATATATAGACTGGTTGATAAAGAGATAGTATACTCGTAACTAGTATGTATGTATAAAGAAAGAAAAAAAAACCACGGTTAGGTGGTATATACAATTATGGACGGGCTGCCGAGTGCCGACACAGAGGTAGCCACAGCCGTGAACTACCGCACTGTACTGTGTCTGCTGCTAATATATAGACTGGTTGATAAAGAGATAGTATACTCGTAACTAGTATGTATGTATAAAGAAAGAAAAAAAAACCACGGTTAGGTGGTATATACAATTATGGACGGGCTGCCGAGTGCCGACACAGAGGTAGCCACAGCCGTGAACTACCGCACTGTACTGTGTCTGCTGCTAATATATAGACTGGTTGATAAAGAGATAGTATACTCGTAACTAGTATGTATGTATAAAGAAAGAAAAAAAAACCACGGTTAGGTCACTGGTATATACAATTATGGACGGGCTGCCGAGTGCCGACACAGAGGTAGCCACAGCCGTGAACTACCGCACTGTACTGTGTCTGCTGCTAATATAGACTGGTTGATAAAGAGATAGTATACTACTAATATTATATACTGGTGGTCAGGTCACTGGTCACTAGTCACACTGGCAGTGGCACTCCTGCAGCAAAAGTGTGCACTGTTTAATTTTAATATAATATTATGTACTCCTGGCTCCTGCTATAACCTATAACTGGCACTGCAGTAGTGCTCCCCAGTCTCCCCCACAATTATAAGCTGTGTGAGCTGAGCAGTCAGACAGATATTTCTCTATCGTCCTAGTGGATGCTGGGGTTCCTGAAAGGACCATGGGGAATAGCGGCTCCGCAGGAGACAGGGCACAAAAAGTAAAGCTTTTCCAGATCAGGTGGTGTGCACTGGCTCCTCCCCCTATGACCCTCCTCCAGACTCCAGTTAGATTTTTGTGCCCGGCCGAGAAGGGTGCAATCTAGGTGGCTCTCCTAAAGAGCTGCTTAGAAAAAGTTTAGCTTAGGTTTTTTATTTTACAGTGAGTCCTGCTGGCAACAGGATCACTGCAACGAGGGACTGAGGGGAGAAGAAGTGAACTCACCTGCGTGCAGGATGGATTGGCTTCTTGGCTACTGGACATCAGCTCCAGAGGGACGATCACAGGTACAGCCTGGATGGTCACCGGAGCCGCGCCGCCGGCCCCCTTGCAGATGCTGAAGTCAGAAGAGGTCCAGAATCGGCGGCTGAAGACTCCTGCAGTCTTCTAAAGGTAGCGCACAGCACTGCAGCTGTGCGCCATTTTCCTCTCAGCACACTTCACACGCAGTCACTGAGGGTGCAGGGCGCTGGGGGGGGGGCGCCCTGGGAGGCAAATGTAACCTATATAAAGGCTAAAAATACCTCACATATAGCCCCCAGAGGCTATATGGAGATATTTAACCCCTGCCTGGATTCACTAAATAGCGGGAGACGAGCCCGCCGGAAAAGGGGCGGGGCCTATCTCCTCAGCACACGGCGCCATTTCCTCTCACAGCTCCGCTGGTCAGGACGGCTCCCAGGTCTCTCCCCTGCACTGCACTACAGAAACAGGGTAAAACAGAGAGGGGGGGGCAAATTTATGGCGATATTTTGATATATATAAAGCAGCTATAAGGGAGAACTTATTATAAGGCTATCCCTGTTATATATAGCGCTTTTGGTGTGTGCTGGCAAACTCTCCCTCTGTCTCCCCAAAGGGCTAGTGGGTCCTGTCTTCGTTAGGAGCATTCCCTGTGTGTCTGCTGTGTGTCGGTACGTGTGTGTCGACATGTATGAGGACGATATTGGTGTGGAGGCGGAGCAATTGCCAAATATGAGGATGTCACCCCCTAGGGAGTCGACACCAGAATGGATGCCTTTATTTATGGAACTACGGGATAGTGTCAACACGCTAAAGCAGTCGTTTGACGACATGAGACGGCCGGACAATCAATTAGTGCCTGTCCAGGCGACTCAAACACCGTCAGGGGCTGTGAAACGCCCTTTGCCTCAGTCGGTCGACACAGACCCAGACACAGGCACTGACTCCAGTGGTGACGGTGACGAATCAACCGTATTTTCCAGTAGGGCCACACGTTATATGATTTTGGCAATGAAGGAGGCGTTACATTTAGCTGATACTACAGGTACCACTAAACAGGGTATTATGTGGGGTATGAAAAAACTACCTATAGTTTTTCCTGAATCAGAAGAACTAAATGACGTGTGTAATGAAGCGTGGGTTGCCCCTGATAAAAAGCTGATAATTTCAAAGAAATTATTGGCATTATACCCTTTCCCGCCAGAGGTTAGGGAGCGCTGGGAAACACCTCCTAGGGTGGACAAGGCGCTAACACGCTTATCTAAACAAGTGGCGTTACCCTCTCCTGAGACGGCCGCACTTAAAGATCCATCAGATAGGAGGATGGAAAATATCCAAAAAAGTATATACACACATACAG
The DNA here is from genome assembly GCF_028390025.1 of Pseudophryne corroboree. NCBI lineage: Eukaryota > Metazoa > Chordata > Amphibia > Anura > Myobatrachidae > Pseudophryne > Pseudophryne corroboree. The sequence goes on from NW_026967475.1 coordinate 745,332, forward strand.
GTGTTATACTACGACCAGCTATAGCGACTGCCTGGATGTGCAGTGCTGGGGTAGTTTGGTCAGAGTCCCTGATTGAAAATATTGATACCCTGGATAGGGACAATGTTTTACTGTCTTTAGAACAAATAAAGGATGCATTTCTTTATATGCGTGATGCACAGAGGGATATATGCACACTGGCATCACGGGTAAGTGCTATGTCCATTTCGGCCAGAAGAGCTTTATGGACGCGACAGTGGACAGGCGATGCGGATTCAAAACGACATATGGAAGTTTTGCCGTATAAAGGGGAGGAGTTATTTGGAGTCGGTCTATCAGATTTGGTGGCCACGGCTACAGCCGGGAAATCCACCTTTCTACCTCAAGTCACTCCCCAACAGAAAAAGGCACCGACTTTTCAACCGCAGCCCTTTCGTTCCTTTAAAAACAAGAGAGCAAAGGGATATTCATATCTGCCACGAGGCAGAGGTCGAGGGAAGAAACAGCAACAGGCAGCTCCTTCCCAGGAACAGAAGCCCTCCCCGGCTTCTACAAAAGCCTCAGCATGACGCTGGGGCTTCTCAAGCGGACTCGGGGACGGTGGGCGGTCGTCTAAAAAATTACAGCGCGCAGTGGGCTCACTCGCAGGTAGATCCCTGGATCCTGCAGATAATATCTCAGGGGTACAGGTTGGAATTAGAGACAGATCCACCTCGCCGTTTCCTGAAGTCTGCTTTACCAACGTCCCCCTCCGAAAGGGAGACGGTTTTGGAAGCCATTCACAAGCTGTACTCTCAGCAGGTGATAGTCAAGGTACCTCTTCTACAACAAGGGAAGGGGTATTATTCCACTCTTTTTGTGGTACCGAAGCCGGATGGCTCGGTAAGGCCTATTCTAAATCTGAAGTCCTTGAACCTGTACATAAAGATGTTCAAGTTCAAGATGGAGTCACTCAGAGCAGTGATAGCGAACCTGGAAGAGGGGGACTTTATGGTATCCTTGGACATCAAGGATGCGTATCTCCACGTTCCAATTTACCCCTCACACCAGGGGTACCTCAGGTTCGTTGTACAAAACTGTCACTATCAGTTTCAGACGCTGCCGTTCGGATTGTCCACGGCACCTCGGGTCTTTACAAAGGTAATGGCCGAGATGATGATTCTTCTTCGAAGAAAAGGCATATTAATTATCCCATACTTGGACGATCTCCTAATAAGGGCAAGGTCCAGAGAACAGCTAGAGATGGGATTAGCACTGTCGCAAGAAGTGCTAAAACAGCACGGGTGGATTCTGAATATTCCAAAATCCCAGTTAATGCCGACAACTCGTCTGCTGTTCCTAGGGATGATTCTGGACACGGTTCAGAAAAAGGTTTTTCTCCCGGAGGAAAAAGCCAAGGAGTTATCCGAGCTTGTCAGGAACCTCCTAAAACCAGGAAAGGTGTCTGTACATCAATGCACAAGAGTCCTGGGAAAAATGGTGGCTTCTTACGAAGCAATTCCATTCGGCAGATTCCACGCAAGAATTTTCCAAAGGGATCTGTTGGACAAATGGTCAGGGTCGCATCTTCAGATGCACCTGCGGATAACCCTGTCTCCAAGGACAAGGGTGTCTCTTCTGTGGTGGTTGCAGAGTGCTCATCTATTGGAGGGCCGCAGATTCGGCATACAGGATTGGATCCTGGTGACCACGGACGCCAGCCTGAGAGGCTGGGGAGCAGTCACACAAGGAAGAAACTTCCAGGGAGTATGGACGAGCCTGGAAACGTCTCTTCACATAAACATTCTGGAACTAAGAGCAATATACAATGCTCTAAGCCAGGCAGAACCTCTGCTTCAGGGAAAACCGGTGTTGATCCAGTCGGACAACATCACGGCAGTCGCCCATGTGAACAGACAGGGCGGCACAAGAAGCAGGAGTGCAATGGCAGAAGCTGCAAGGATTCTTCGCTGGGCAGAGAATCATGTGATAGCACTGTCAGCAGTGTTCATCCCGGGAGTGGACAACTGGGAAGCAGACTTCCTCAGCAGACACGATCTTCACCCGGGAGAGTGGGGACTTCATCCAGAAGTCTTCCACTTGCTGGTAACCCGTTGGGAAAGACCAATGGTGGACATGATGGCGTCTCGCCTCAACAAAAAACTGGACAGGTATTGCGCCAGGTCAAGAGATCCGCAGGCAATAGCTGTGGACGCGCTGGTAACGCCTTGGGTGTACCAGTCGGTGTATGTGTTTCCTCCTCTGCCTCTCATACCAAAAGTATTGAGAATTATACGGCAAAGAGGCGTAAGGATGATACTAGTGGTTCCGGATTGGCCAAGAAGGACTTGGTACCCGGAACTTCAAGAGATGATCACGGAAGATCCGTGGCCTCTACCTCTAAGGAGGGACTTGCTTCAGCAGGGTCCCTGTCTGTTTCAAGACTTACCGCGGCTGCGTTTGACGGCATGGCGGTTGAACGCCGGATCCTAAAGGAAAAAGGCATGCCGGAAGAAGTCATTCCTACTTTGATTAAAGCAAGGAAGGAAGTAACCGTGCAACATTATCACCGAATTTGGCGAAAATATGTTGCGTGGTGCGAAGATCGGAGTGCTCCGACGGAGGAATTTCAACTGGGTCGATTCCTACATTTCCTGCAATCAGGATTGTCTATGGGTCTCAAATTGGGATCTATTAAGGTTCAAATTTCGGCCCTGTCGATTTTCTTTCAAAAAGAATTGGCTTCAGTCCCTGAAGTCCAGACCTTTGTTAAGGGAGTGCTACATATACAGCCTCCTGTGGTGCCTCCAGTGGCACCGTGGGATCTCAATGTTGTTTTGGACTTTCTAAAATCTCATTGGTTTGAACCACTAAAGAAGGTGGATTTGAAATATCTCGCATGGAAAGTGACCATGTTACTAGCCCTGGCTTCGGCCAGGAGAGTGTCAGAACTGGCAGCTTTATCTTACAAAAGCCCATATCTGATTTTCCATTCGGACAGGGCAGAACTGCGGACTCGTCCGCATTTTCTCCCTAAGGTGGTGTCAGCATTTCATCTGAACCAGCCTATTGTAGTGCCTGCGGCTACAAGTGACTTGGAGGACTCCAAGTTACTGGACGTTGTCAGAGCATTAAAAATATATATTGCAAGGACAGCTGGAGTCAGAAAATCTGACTCGTTGTTTATATTGTATGCACCCAACAAGATGGGTGCTCCTGCGTCTAAGCAGACGATTGCTCGTTGGATCTGTAGCACAATCCAACTTGCACATTCTGTGGCAGGCCTGCCACAGCCTAAATCTGTAAAGGCCCACTCCACAAGGAAGGTGGGCTCATCTTGGGCGGCTGCCCGAGGGGTCTCGGCATTACAACTTTGCCGAGCAGCTACGTGGTCAGGGGAGAACACGTTTGTAAAATTTTACAAATTTGATACTCTGGCTAAGGAGGACCTGGAGTTCTCTCATTCGGTGCTGCAGAGTCATCCGCACTCTCCCGCCCGTTTGGGAGCTTTGGTATAATCCCCATGGTCCTTTCAGGAACCCCAGCATCCACTAGGACGATAGAGAAAATAAGATTTTACTTACCGATAAATCTATTTCTCGGAGTCCGTAGTGGATGCTGGGCGCCCATCCCAAGTGCGGATTATCTGCAATAATTGTACATAGTTATTGTTAACTAATTCGGGTTATTGTTGAAGGAAGCCATCTTTCAGAGGCTCCGCTGTTATCATACTGTTAACTGGGTTTAGATCACAAGTTGTACGGTGTGATTGGTGTGGCTGGTATGAGTCTTACCCGGGATTCAAAATCCTCCCTTATTGTGTACGCTCGTCCGGGCACAGTACCTAACTGGAGTCTGGAGGAGGGTCATAGGGGGAGGAGCCAGTGCACACCACCTGATCTGGAAAAGCTTTACTTTTTGTGCCCTGTCTCCTGCGGAGCCGCTATTCCCCATGGTCCTTTCAGGAACCCCAGCATCCACTACGGACTCCGAGAAATAGATTTATCGGTAAGTAAAATCTTATTATAATATATATAGATGATGCAGCACACTGGCCTGAGCCTGAGCAGTGCACACAGATATGGTATGTGACTGAGTCACTGTGTGCTGTGTATCGCTTTTTTCAGGCAGAGAACGGATTATAAATAAAAGTGGTGGTCACTGGTCACTATCAGCAAAACTCTGCACTGTACACTACTGAGTACTCCTAATGCTCCCCAAAATTAGTAAATCAAGTGTCTAAACGGAGAGGACGCCAGCCACGTCCTCTCCCTATCAATCTCAATGCACGTGTGAAAATGGCGGCGACGCGCGGCTCCTTATATAGAATCCGAGTCTCGCGATAGAATCCGAGCCTCGCGAGAATCCGACAGCGTCATGATGACGTTCGGGCGCGCTCGGGTTAACCGAGCAAGGCGGGAAGATCCGAGTCGCTCGGACCCGTGAAAAAAAACATGAAGTTCTGGCGGGTTCGGATTCAGAGAAACCGAACCCGCTCATCTCTACTCCCAACATGACCTCTCCAGGAGGACACAATGCTCTGCTCCTGCTCTTCCCTCTTACTGTATGATTACCATCACCTGTGCTGTACCCTAATACTGACCCAGAACTCATACCTATGTCATACCTCCCTACATGACCTCTCCAGGAAGACACAATGCTCTGCTCCTGCTCTTCCCTCTTACTGTATGATTACCATCACCTGTGCTGTACCCTAATACTGACCCAGTGCTCATACCTATGTCATACCTCCCAACATGACCCTCTCCAGGAGGACACAATGCTCTGCTCCTGCACTGCCCTCTTACTGTATGACTACCATCACCTGTGCTGTACCCCAATACTGACCCAGTACTCATACCTATGTCATACCTCCCAACATGACCTCTCCAGGAGGACACAATGCTCTGCTCCTGCTCTTCCCTCTTACTGTATGATTACCATCACCTGTGCTGTACCCTAATACTGACCCAGTGCTCATACCTATGTCATACCTCCCAACATGACTCTCTCCAGGAGGACACAATGCTCTGCTCCTGCTCTTCCCTCTTACTGTATGATTACCATCACCTGTGCTGTACCCTAATACTGACCCAGTGCTCATACCTATGTCATACCTCCCAACATGACCTCTCTGGGAGGACACAATGCTCTGCTCCTGCTCTTCCCTCTTACTGTATGATTACCATCACCTGTGCTGTACCCTAATACTGACCCAGAGCTCATACCTATGTCATACCTCCCAGCATGACCTCTCCAAGAGGACACAATGCTCTGCTCCTGCACTTCCCTCTTACTGTATGATTACCATCACCTGTGCTGTACCCTAATACTGACCCAGTGCTCATACCTATGTCATACCTCCCAACATGACCTCTCCAGGAGGACACAATGCTCTGCTCCTGCACTTCCCTCTTACTGTATGATTACCATCACCTGTGCTGTACCCTAATACTGACCCAGTGCTCATACCTATGTCATACCTCCCAACATGACCTCTCCAGGAGGACACAATGCTCTGCTCCTGCTCTTCCCTCTTACTGTATGATTACCATCACCTGTGCTGTACCCTAATACTGACCCAGTGCTCATACCTATGTCATACCTCCCAGCATGACTCTCTCCAGGAGGACACAATGCTCTGCTCCTGCTCTTCCCTCTTACTGTATGATTACCATCACCTGTGCTGTACCCTAATACTGACCCAGTGCTCATACCTATGTCATACCTCCCAACATGACCTCTCCAGGAGCACACAATGCTCTGCTCCTGCTCTTCCCTCTTACTGTATGATTACCATCACCTGTGCTGTACCCTAATACTGACCCAGTGCTCATACCTATGTCATACCTCCCAACATGACCTCTCTGGGAGGACACAATGCTCTGCTCCTGCTCTTCCCTCTTACTGTATGATCACCATCACCTGTGCTGTACCCTAATACTGACCCAGTGCTCATACCTATGTCATACCTCCCAACATGACCTCTCCAGGAGGACACAATGCTCTGCTCCTGCTCTTCCCTCTTACTGTATGATTACCATCACCTGTGCTGTACCCTAATACTGACCCAGTGCTCATACCTATGTCATACCTCCCAACATGATCTCTCCAGGAGGACACAATGCTCTGCTCCTGCTCTTCCCTCTTACTGTATGATTACCATCACCTGTGCTGTACCCTAATACTGACCCAGTGCTCATACCTATGTCATACCTCCCAACATGACCTCTCCAGGAGGACACAATGCTCTGCTCCTGCTCTTCCCTCTTACTGTATGATTACCATCACCTGTGCTGTACCCTAATACTGACCCAGTGCTCATACCTATGTCATACCTCCCAACATGACCCTCTCCAGGAGGACACAATGCTCTGCTCCTGCTCTTCCCTCTTACTGTATGATTACCATCACCTGTGCTGTACCCTAATACTGACCCAGTGCTTATACCTATGTCATACCTCCCAACATGACCTCTCCAGGAGGACACAATGCTCTGCTCCTGCACTTCCCTCTTACTGTATGATTACCATCACCTGTGCTGTACCCTAATACTGACCCAGTGCTCATACCTATGTCATACCTTCCAACATGACCTCTCCAGGAGGACACAATGCTCTGCTCCTGCTCTTCCCTCTTACTGTATGATTACCATCACCTGTGCTGTACCATAATACTGACCCAGTGCTCATACCTATGTCATACCTCCCAGCATGACTCTCTCCAGGAGGACACAATGCTCTGCTCCTGCTCTTCCCTCTTACTGTATGATTACCATCACCTGTGCTGTACCCCAATACTGACCCAGTGCTCATACCTATGTCATACCTCCCAACATGACCTCTCCAGGAGGACACAATGCTCTGCTCCTGCACTTCCCTCTTACTGTATGATTACCATCACCTGTGCTGTATCCTAATACTGACCCAGTGCTCATACCTATGTCATACCTCCCAACATGACCCTCTCCAGGAGGACACAATGCTCTGCTCCTGCACTTCCCTCTTACTGTATGATTACCATCACCTGTGCTGTACCCTAATACTGACCCAGTGCTCATACCTATGTCATACCTCCCAACATGACCTCTCCAGGAGGACACAATGCTCTGCTTCAGATGTTCCCTCTTACTGTATGATTACCATCACCTGTGCTGTATCCTAATACTGACCCAGTGCTCATACCTATGTCATACCTCCCAACATGACCCTCTCCAGGAGGACACAATGCTCTGCTCCTGCACTTCCCTCTTACTGTATGATTACCATCACCTGTGCTGTACCCTAATACTGACCCAGTGCTCATACCTATGTCATACCTCCCAACATGACCCTCTCCAGGAGGACACAATGCTCTGCTCCTGCACTTCCCTCTTACTGTATGATTACCATCACCTGTGCTGTACCCTAATACTGACCCAGTGCTCATACCTATGTCATACCTCTCAACATGACCTCTCCAGGAGGACACAATGCTCTGCTCCTGCACTTCTCTCTTACTGTATGATTACCATCACCTGTGCTGTACCCTAATACTGACCCAGTGCTCATACCTATGTCATACCTCCAAACATGACCCTCTCCAGGAGGACACAATGCTCTGCTCCTGCTCTTCCCTCTTACTGTATGATTACCATCACCTGTGCTGTACCCTAATACTGACCCAGTGCTCATACCTATGTCATACCTCCCAACATGACCTCTCCAGGAGGACACAATGCTCTGCTCCTGCTCTTCCCTCTTACTGTATGATTACCATCACCTGTGCTGTACATCCGCTGTGATGTCGGTGTAATCTGAGTCACCCGCTCATTATGCATCGCAGCGCATCAGTAGTGTATTAATACATCATGGCTCTGCCTCAGGGGCATTTATTATATTATATTATAATTGATTTATAAAAGCTGTTATAAGGAATTTTAGGATCCTGGAGATATACATATTGATCAGAATGTAATATAAGTGCAGAGCTTGCTCGACGTTACGCTGTGCAGCTGAAGTGTAAAGGCCACTAACACCCCAACTGCAGTGTTCACCCTCATAGTATTGTGGCTCTATCACAGAGTAACATAACACGTCCATCTGCAATACGTGTCTACCTGCATCATGAGGCCTCCATCCCCCGCACTCCTGCATCCACCGCACTCCTCCATCCCCCGCACTCCTGCATCTCGTGCTCTCCTCCATCCCCCGCACTCCTCCATCCACCGCACTCCTCCATCCACCGCACTCCTCCATCCCCCGCACTCCTGCATCTCGTGCTCTCCTCCATCCCCCGCACTCCTCCATCCACCGCACTCCTCCATCCACCGCACTCCTCCATCCCCCGCACTCCTGCATCTCGTGCTCTCCTCCATCCCCCGCACTCCTCCATCCACCGCACTCCTCCATCCACCGCACTCCTGCATCCACCGCACTTCTCCATCCCCTGCACGCCTTCATCCACCGCACTCCTGCATCCCCTGCACTCCTGCATCACGAGCCCTCCATCCCCTCACTCCTCCATCCCATGCTCTCCTGCATCCCGTGTCCCCCCTCATCCTGTGCCCTCCTGCATCATGAGCCCTCCATTCCCCGTGCTCTCCTGCATCCCCCCGCACTCCTCCATCCCCCGCACTTCTGCATCCCGTGCTCTCCTGCATCCCCCCGCACTCCTGCATCCCCCCGCACTCCTGCATCCCCCGCACTCCTTCATCCACCGCACTCCTCCATCCCCTGCACTCCTTCATCCCGTGCTCTCCTGCATCCCCCCGCACTCCTGCATCCCCTCGCACTCCTGCATCCCCCGCACTCCTTCATCCACCGCACTCCTCCATCCCCTGCACTCCTTCATCCCCTGCACTCCTTCATCCCGTGCTCTCCTGCATCCCCCCGCACTCCTGCATCCCCCCGCACTCCTGCATCCCCCCGCACTCCTGCATCCCCCGCACTCCTTCATCCACCGCACTCCTCCATCCCCTGCACTCCTTCATCCACCGCACTCCTCCATCCCCTGCACTCCTTCATCCACTGCACTCCTCCATCCCCTGCACTCCTTCATCCACCGCACTCCTCCATCCCCTGCACTTCTGCATCCCGTGCTCTCCTGCATCCCCCCGCACTCCTCCATCCCCCGCACTCCTCCATCCCCTGCACTTCTGCATCCCGTGCTCTCCTGCATCCCCCCGCACTCCTCCATCCCCCCGCACTCCTCCATCCCCTGCACTTCTGCATCCCGTGCTCTCCTGCATCCCCCCGCACTCCTCCATCCCCCACACACCTGCATCCTGTGTCCTCCTGCATCCTCTGCCCTCCATCCTCCGCACTCCTGCATCCCGTGCCCTCCAGCAACACCTGCGTATAGTGCCCTCCTTCATCACATGCTCTCCAGCATCCCCCGTCCTCTTGCATCCTGTGCCCTCCAGCAACCTATGTTATCCTGCAACATCTGCATCCTGTGCCCTCCTGCATCACATGCGTCCTGTGCCCTCCTGCAACACCTGCATCATGAGCCCTCCATCCCCTGCCCTCCTGCAACACCTGCATCCTATGCCCTCCAACAACACATGCCCTCCGGAGTTCCGTGCCCTCCTGAATCCCGTGCTCTTCTGCAAAATTTGCTCTCCTGGAACACCTGCCCTCCTACATCCTGTGCATTCCCGCATCCCATGCCCTACTGCAATACCTGCCCTCCTACATCCTGTGCCCACCTGCCTCTCGTGCCCACCTGCCTCTCGTGCCCACCTGCAACATGTGTCCTGCAACATTTGAGAACATTGCATTACTTTCGTTGCGACATTTCCTTTGGGTATAATAATACAGATCCGCCATTCTTTATGCCACGTATGTAGTCATAACCAGGCAGCAATTCTGTGTCATATCCAAGGGCCTCACACAAATGAGTAACATACACAGACAGAAGATAAAAGATCAGCAGACAGTATAGCAGAAAGGATTTAGTAAATGCTGCAGGAGAACGTGTACAAATTAATAACTAAAACTGTCAGAAAGTAAAAAACCGGCATCTAATGAATTTCTCGTTAATTTGATATTTTCCTATAAGAGCTTCTGGAGATCCGGCTGATCCCACTGATTCCACATCTCAGACCTGAGCCGCCAGGATGAAGTCTGCATGTTCCAGCCCCACGTCTCCGTACGGCAGGGCACGTGCACTGGGCTATTATCACACTCCAGTGTGGCATTTGTGTATTGCCCCTCAGAGGGTTATTGCACCATAGGGACTGGGGCATTTGTGTTATTGCACCGCGGGGGTTGGAGCATGAGGATGCATTTGGTTTTCTTGTGCAGTGAAGATGAGGTCTGAGGAAATCACAGTTCCCTTCCCACTGCGCAAGAAAGTGCAGCAGGATCCTTGGGGGGAGGGGCACTCTCCTGAGGGCGTGTGAGGACTCCCCGAAGTATGGGCCTAATTCAGACCTGATGGCTGGGGAGCATTTTCTGCATCCCTGCGATCAGGTAGTCGCCGCCTACAGGGGGAGGGGGAAATCGCTGTGCAGGGGTGCGATCGCATGTGCAGGAGAGGAGTGCAGTCTCTGCTCAGTCCAGAACTTGCTCTTCCAGCGCGATGATCGGGGCCGGAGCTGACGTCAGAAATTCTCCCTCCAAACGCCTGGTCCCTCCTGCGTTTCTCCGGACACTCCCTGAAAATGGTCATTTGCCACCCACAAACGCCCTCTTCCTGTCAGTCACCTTGCGATTCACCCGTGTGATCGCTTTTCTCACACCATCCCGGCGCTGCCCGGCACTCCCCAGCGCTGCGGCCCATCGCGCCTGTGCATTGCGGTGCATACGAATGCGCAGTTCAGACCTGATCGTCCACTGTGTGAAAACGCACAACAGTGATCAGGTCTGGATCATCCCCCATGTGCACTGCAGGGGGGGCAGATGTAACATGTGCAGAGAGAGTTAGATTTGGGTGGGTTATTTTGTTTCTGTGCATATCAGTGCCGCCCCCCCCCCCCCCCCCCGCAGAAGTGCAAAGGCATCACACAGCGTCGATGCCTTAGCTCTTCAAGAGTAACTCCCGACCAGCGCAGCTTTAGCACGGGTACAAAGCGGATCGCCGCTCAGCAATGGGTTTGTGCGAAGAATCCATTCGCACAGGCGAACGCAAGGAGATTGACAGATAGAAGGCGTTTGTGGGTGGTAACTGACCATTTCCTGGGAGTGTCCACGCATTTGCAGGGCGGGTGTCTGACGTCAATTCCGGTCCCGGACAGGCTGAAGTGATCGCAGCGGCTGAGTAAGTCCTGGCTGTGTTTGTACCGCTCAGCTACACATGCGATCGCACACTTGCAAAGCGAAAATACACTCCCCTATAGGCGGCGACTATCTGATCGCAGCGCTGCAAAAATCACCAGCTAGCGATCAGGTGTGAATTAGGCCCAATATCTCTTCCTAACCTGTTACCTGCACAGCGAGCTCTCCCCTAGATATTGCCTGGGAGTGACGATGCGTATATTGGGGGTAATTCCAAGTTGATCGCAGCAGGATTTTTGTTAGCAGTTGGGTAAAACCATGTGCACTGCGGGGGGCAGATAAAACATGTGCAGAGAGAGTTAGATTTGGGTGGGTTATTTTATTTCTGTGCAGGGTAAATACTGGCTGCTTTATTTTTACACTGCAATTTAGATTGCAGATTGAACATACCCCACCCAAATCTAACTCTCTCTGCACATGTTATATCTGCCCCACCTGCAGTGCACATAGGGGGTGATTCCGAGTTGTTCGCTCGCTAGCTGCTTTTAGCAGCATTGCACCCGCTAAGCCTCCGCCCTCTGGGAGTGAATCTTAGCTTAGCAGAATTGCTAACGAAAGCTTCGCTAATTTTCTCGTAACGATTACCCCGCAGTTTCTGAGTAGCTCGAGACTTACTCAGCCAGTGCGACCAGCTCAGTCCTTTTCGTTCCTGGTTTGACGTCACAAACACACCCAGCGTTCGCCCAGCCACTCCCCCGTTTCTCCAGCCACTCCTGCGTTTTGCAACTCGAACGCCTGCGTTTTTCTGCACACCCATAAAACGGCCAGTTTCCACCCAGAAACACCCACTTCCTATCAATCACACTCCGATCACCACAGCGATGAAAAAGCTTCGTTATGCCGTGAGTAAAATACCTAACTTTTGTGTAAAATAACTAAGCGCATGCGCTCTGCGAACTTTGCGCATGCGCAGTAAGCGACTAATCGCAGTATAGCGAAACTCGGCAACGAGCGAACAACTCGGAATGACCCCCATGGTTTTGCCCAATTGCTAACAAAAATCCTGCTGCGATCAACTTGGAATTACCCCCATTGCCTTATTACCCTCTGTAATGGGGCTGCGCTATTCAGGTCTCATTACCCCAATTACAGCGCTGATTTCTCCTCATTAGCAGTAAGAATGGGAAATCTCAGTGTAACAGCGTAAATCTGCGGAGCCTTCAGCCCATCCAGCATTACACAGCAGCCTGAGTATAGCACAGGACAGCTGAGAGAGCGGGACGGGGACACGTGATCACTGAAATGGCGCACTAAAAGCTGCTCGCTGGAGACACGATAAAACGGCGTTGTAGCTCCTGGCAGCCCTCCCTGCATATATTACACAGCTGACTTCTGGGAATCCACGCTGGCTGCTAAAGACGTCTCGTGAATGATTAAATGCAGCAACTAAATGCTGATAAAGGTTTGGTTATTCCAAAGAAAGGCAGAAGCGGGACAGTGACATACACGACTTCTGTCCGTAAAGGGATGGAGTGTCAGCGTGTCTGCTAGCTAGGTGCCATCTAGATTCATGAAGCTACGGATGCCGGGGTGATTCCGGCATTATACATGGACAATACAATAGACCATGTCCGGCCTTTTGGCAGAAGAAGTGTTAGACTGTAATAAATGATGTGGATATGGAGGTCATTCCGAGTTGATCGCTCGCTAGCAGTTTTTAGCAGTCGTGCAAACGCTATGCCGCCGGCCTCTGGGAGTGTATTTTAGCTTAGCAGAAGTGCGAACGGTTGTATCACAGAGCGCATGCAAAAAAAAAATGTGTAGTTTCAGAGTAAATCAAAACCTACTCAGCGCTTGCGATCACTTCAGACTGTTCAGTTCTGGATTTGACGTCACACACCCGACCTGCGTTTTTCCGAACACTCCATGAAAACGGTCAGTTGCCACCCAGAAACACCCACTTCATGTAAATCACTCTGCGGCCAGCAGTGCGACTGAAATGCATCGCTAGACCCTGTGTGAAACTGCATCGGTCGTTGTGCCCGTACGTGGCGCGTGCGCATTGCGCCGCATACGCATGCGCAGAACTGCCATTTTTTAGCCTGATCGTTGCACTACGAACAAATGCAGCTAGCGATCAACTCAGAATGACCACCATTGTCGTCTGTTTTAACGCTGACAGGGGCGCAGAATCACCAGACGCTGTATGATGTGTCGTTATGAGGGGGGAAGCGGTATCAGCGCACGTTATGAGCACTATACCACTTCTCACCCATGTACGACGGCAGAGGTGTGTGCACATGGCTCAGACTTGTGTTTCCAGCACATCCCACAGGTGCTCAGTCATACTGAGATCCGGGGAATTTGGAGGCCAAGTCACCACTTTCAGCTCTTTTCATGTTCCTCAGACCATTCCTGTGCACAGTGTGGCCGGGTGCAGTATCCTGCCATCAGGGAATACCGCTGCCATGAAGAGGTGTATGTGATGTGCTACAGTGGTTAGGTAGGTGTACGTGTCAAAGTAACATCAACATGATTTACAGGACCCAAGGAGTCCCAGAAGAACACCAGAACATCACACTGTTAGGCGCGGCGGTCTTCGGCCGTGCACTGACTGAGCAGCGGTCACGGCCACCGCGCCTCTCTCCTTCCCTGTCCCCCGCACGGCGCCTAGCAACGCCAGGACGCCGTGCGCACGATAGCCGCCGGGTCCCTGGCAACGCAGGACGCCGTGCGTGCAGGGCCGCCGGGTGCATAGCAACGGGGACGCCACAGGTGGACCGCGTTCCCCTAAGAATAGTTAATTTGGTTGCTCGTGCAGCAGGGCAGCTGCACGGCAACTAGTAATTAGGGTCTGGGGGCTGGTCCTGCTGGCCCTCCTGTTATTGGCCAGCAGGGCCTTTTTATGTGAGCCAGCACACTGCAGCCCCGCCGGTGATAGCTTCTTGTATGCTGTTCCTGCCTTGCAGAACTCTGTTTCTGTCAGCCGTGTTTGGTGGATCGTGCTCCCTGCCCTTTGGTACTTTGGAGGTCCGAAGCCGGTCCTGGGAATCCTTCTAGTCCTTGCGAACCTGTTTGTCATCTGGGGTTCTCGCCCGGTTTCGTGAGTAGCGGCTTCTGCCGCGTGTTGCGGCCTATGCCGCTTAGAGTTTACTTTACTGTGAATTGGTGCATTTGCGGAGGTTTCCGCTTTCACTGTCCTCCCCGGAACTCGGCGGTGCCGTGTAGGGGAGTGGACAGTGGTTTCTTTGTAGTTCTTTTTCCTTTGGCGGCGTGCCGCACATACGTTTAGTTTTTAGGTAGTTTATAGCCCCTAGCGTGGTTGTTTCAGTTAGAGGTCCCCTTGTTATTACCCTGTCCCAGTTCACGCCTTGTCTCTCTTTAAGACCTGAGGGGGCATCAGAGTTGGGCAGACCTAATCCGCCCTTCAAACGCGGCTGCCATGGGCCCAAGAAACCATAGTCGATCAGGCGTGAATTGATAACACGGGTAAGACAACGGAGGTAGGGTGCTAGGGGCTATTTCCTTCCCATTTCCCAATCCCAGCATTCCGTCTTGGTGCTCAGGACTCACTAGATAAGATCTCCCCTGCCCTGAGCATCAGGATCGTAACATTATCACCGGCCCACATAAAAAAAAAAAAAAAAAGGGGGTTTAATTTTTTCCGTTGTATTGGTGGGCCTAGAAATTCGGCCTCATGAATCCGGCAGGTTTAGGGCCAAACCCCAGTCAGCTTTTGGTTAACCAAATACAGGAATTAACTCAGATGGTTCAGGACCTTACTCTTCGGGTGAGATCGCAGGAAGATCTTTTGCGAGCCTCCCCGAGTATGGTTCCAGAACCAAAGATGCATTAACCTGACCGTTTTTCGGGTAACCGAAAGGATTTTTTTTAATTTTAAGGAAGCTTGTAAGCTTTATTTTCGTTTAAGGCCCCGTTCCTCTGGTACTGAGTCTCAGCGGGTCGGGAATGTGATGTCTCTACTTCAGGGTGATCCACAGACCTGGGCGTTTGGGCTAAGAGCGGATGATGCTGCTTTGTTATCAGTAGACGCCTTTTTTAAATCCTTAGGCCTCTTATATGACGACCCAGATAGAGAAGCATCAGCTGAGAGTCACCTGCGTGCCCTTAAGCAAGGCAAAAATCCAGCAGAGGTGTATTGTACCGAATTTCGTCGTTGGTCGAACGACTGTGGCTGGAATGACCCGGCCCTGCGCAGTCAGTTTCGCCTCGGACTGTCGGAAGTGATTAAAGACAGTCTCCTTCAGTACCCCACTCCTGAGACTCTAGACAAACTCATGGAGCTCGCTATTAAAATTGATCGTCGTCTCCGAGAGCGGAGGGCTGAAAGAGGAACAACTTTTAGGCCTAATCCATGTGTATATACTTTTCCTGAGGACGTCGAGGAGCCCATGCAAATGGGTCTCTCCCGGCTGTCCCCAGAGGAAAGAACCAGAAGGTTAAGTTCTGGTCTTTGTTTGTATTGTGGTGGTAAGGGACATATCGCACGTAACTGCCCGAACAAGCCGGGAAACGCTCTGACCAAGTGAAGTGTGAGGGGGTTCACTTGGGTCTGCAGTTAATCTCCTCTAATAATTCTCTATTAGTTCCGGTAAAGATTTCCTTTGGCAGCCTCAGTTCGTTGGTGTCGGCCTTCGTCAACAGTGGAGCTGCAGGAAATTTTATGGATTTAGCTTGGGCTAAGGCTTTAGGCGTTCCACTTATACCCTTAGATAGATGTATCACCATGCACGGCTTGGATGGGGGTCCGCTTTCCAATGGGGTTATTACTCACCGCACACCTCCAGTATTGCTGACAGTGGGGGCCCTACATTCAGTAGAAATAGAATTTTACCTTACACATTGTCCGGCAGTTCCAGTAGTTTTGGGTCACCCCTGGCTTGCCTTTCATAATCCCACCATAGATTGGCGGTCTGGGGAGATTTCCCAATGGGGTCCTTTTTGTGTTAAGGAGTGTATTTCCCATCCTGTCCGGGTTGCGGCAGTTACCCCAGAACTTATTCCTCTGGAATATCAGGATTTTGCTGATGTGTTCTCCAAGGGTAATGCGGACGTTCTGGTGAAAAAGAGAATTTTGTTCAGCGCTCCCCCTTCACTTTTTGTTTTAAAATTCTTATATATATAATCAGCTATAACATTAAATAATACTATTCACAGTCAATAAAGTTCAAAAAAAAATATATTTTATTAAGAGTATATATGAAGAAAGGTAGATACGAATGAAATAATATCAAAAAATGATGCTTAATTGATAAATTAAAATACCATTAAAATCAATTTCATGGAGGGTAAAACAAATCTATATAACTAATTGGATGGATATGATTTACCAAGCTTAATACCAAATCTCAGATGATATATCAATTTAAAATGGAGCTTTGTTAAGAAAGACCTAGAGACTGTATAGATAAATCTTTGGATATAAACAAACCTAATACCGGTATACAAAAACAGACAAAAAACACAATTGTGGACACAAATATGGGCTGCAAATGGTTTCACCTGTGGGTACACTTTTCAGCGTTTTACCCCATTAGGTGTATGTGGATTCTCTATAGGGTTCAATCTGAATGTAACGTCCGGTTCCCTTATGGGCAGTCTGTAATGCGGACGTTCTGCCTCCCCATCGGTCCTATGACTGCGCTATAGATTTAGTTCCCGGGGCCACTTTACCTAAGGGGAGATTATATGCCCTCTCCGGGCCAGAAACCACGGCTATGGATAATTATTAGAGATGAGCGCCTGAAATTTTTCGGGTTTTGTGTTTTGGTTTTGGGTTCGGTTCCGCGGCCGTGTTTTGGGTTCGAACGCGTTTTGGCAAAACCTCACCGAATTTTTTTTGTCGGATTCGGGTGTGTTTTGGATTCGGGTGTTTTTTTCAAAAAACACTAAAAAAGTAAAACAGCTTAAATCATAGAATTTGGGGGTCATTTTGATCCCAAAGTATTATTAACCTCAAAAACCATAATTTACACTCATTTTCAGTCTATTCTGAATACCTCACACCTCACAATATTATTTTTAGTCCTAAAATTTGCACCGAGGTCGCTGTGTGAGTAAGATAAGCGACCCTAGTGGCCGACACAAACACCGGGCCCATCTAGGAGTGGCACTGCAGTGTCACGCAGGATGTCCCTTCCAAAAAACCCTCCCCAAACAGCACATGACGCAAAGAAAAAAAAGAGGCGCAATGAGGTAGCTGTGTGAGTAAGATTAGCGACCCTAGTGGCCGACACAAACACCGGGCCCATCTAGGAGTGGCACTGCAGTGTCATGCAGGATGGCCCTTCCAAAAAACCCTCCCCAAACAGCACATGACGCAAAGAAAAAAAGAGGCGCAATGAGGTAGCTGTGTGAGTAAGATTAGCGACCCTAGTGGCCGACACAAACACCGGGCCCATCTAGGAGTGGCACTGCAGTGTCACGCAGGATGTCCCTTCCAAAAAACCCTCCCCAAACAGCACATGACGCAAAGAAAAAAAGAGGCGCAATGAGGTAGCTGTGTGAGTAAGATTAGCGACCCTAGTGGCCGACACAAACACCGGGCCCATCTAGGAGTGGCACTGCAGTGTCACGCAGGATTTCCCTTCCAAAAAACCCTCCCCAAACAGCACATGACGCAAAGAAAAAAAGAGGCGCAATGAGGTAGCTGACTGTGTGAGTAAGATTAGCGACCCTAGTGGCCGACACAAACACCGGGCCCATTTAGGAGTGGCACTGCAGTGTCACGCAGGATGTCCCTTCCAAAAAACCCTCCCCAATCAGCACATGATGCAAAGAAAAAGAAAAGAAAAAAGAGGTGCAAGATGGAATTGTCCTTGGGCCCTCCCACCCACCCTTATGTTGTATAAACAAAACAGGACATGCACACTTTAACCAACCCATCATTTCAGTGACAGGGTCTGCCACACGACTGTGACTGATATGACGGGTTGGTTTGGACCCCCCCCCAAAAAAGAAGCAATTAATCTCTCCTTGCACAAACTGGCTCTACAGAGGCAAGATGTCCACCTCATCATCATCCTCCGATATATCACCGTGTACATCCCCCTCCTCACAGATTATCAATTCGTCCCCACTGGAATCCACCATCTCAGCTCCCTGTGTACTTTGTGGAGGCAATTGCTGCTGGTCAATGTCTCCGCGGAGGAATTGATTATAATTCATTTTAATGAACATCATCTTCTCCACATTTTCTGGATGTAACCTCGTACGCCGATTGCTGACAAGGTGAGCGGCGGCACTAAACACTCTTTCGGAGTACACACTTGTGGGAGGGCAACTTAGGTAGAATAAAGCCAGTTTGTGCAAGGGCCTCCAAATTGCCTCTTTTTCCTGCCAGTATAAGTACGGACTGTGTGACGTGCCTACTTGGATGCGGTCACTCATATAATCCTCCACCATTCTATCAATGTTGAGAGAATCATATGCAGTGACAGTAGACGACATGTCCGTAATCGTTGTCAGGTCCTTCAGTCCGGACCAGATGTCAGCATCAGCAGTCGCTCCAGACTGCCCTGCATCACCGCCAGCGGGTGGGCTCGGAATTCTGAGCCTTTTCCTCGCACCCCGAGTTGCGGGAGAATGTGAAGGAGGAGATGTTGACAGGTCGCGTTCCGCTTGACTTGACAATTTTGTCACCAGCAGGTCTTTCAACCCCAGCAGACTTGTGTCTGCCGGAAAGAGAGATTCAAGGTAGGCTTTAAATCTAGGATCGAGCACGGTGGCCAAAATGTAGTGCTCTGATTTCAACAGATTGACCACCCGTGAATCCTTGTTAAGCGAATTAAGGGCTCCATCCACAAGTCCCACATGCCTAGCGGAATCGCTCCGTGTTAGCTCCTCCTTCAATGTCTCCAGCTTCTTCTGCAAAAGCCTGATGAGGGGAATGACCTGACTCAGGCTGGCAGTGTCTGAACTGACTTCACGTGTGGCAAGTTCAAAGGGCATCAGAACCTTGCACAACGTTGAAATCATTCTCCACTGCGCTTGAGACAGGTGCATTCCACCTACTATATCGTGCTCAATTGTATAGGCTTGAATGGCCTTTTGCTGCTCCTCCAACCTCTGAAGCATATAGAGGGTTGAATTCCACCTCGTTACCACTTCTTGCTTCAGATGATGGCAGGGCAGGTTCAGTAGTTTTTGGTGGTGCTCCAGTCTTCTGTACGTGGTGCCTGTACGCCGAAAGTGTCCCGCAATTCTTCTGGCCACCGACAGCATCTCTTGCACGCCCCTGTCGTTTTTTAAAAAATTCTGCACCACCAAATTCAAGGTATGTGCAAAACATGGGACGTGCTGGAATTTGCCCATATTTAATGCACACACAATATTGCTGGCGTTGTCCGATGCCACAAATCCACAGGAGAGTCCAATTGGGGTAAGCCATTCCGCGATGATCTTCCTCAGTTGCCGTAAGAGGTTTTCAGCTGTGTGCGTATTCTGGAAAGCGGTGATACAAAGCGTAGCCTGCCTAGGAAAGAGTTGGCGTTTGCGAGATGCTGCTACTGGTGCCGCCGCTGCTGTTCTTGCGGCGGGAGTCCATACATCTACCCAGTGGGCTGTCACAGTCATATAGTCCTGACCCTGCCCTGCTCCACTTGTCCACATGTCCGTGGTTAAGTGGACATTGGGTACAACTGCATTTTTTAGGACACTGGTGAGTCTTTTTCTGACGTCCGTGTACATTCTCGGTATCGCCTGCCTAGAGAAGTGGAACCTAGATGGTATTTGGTAACGGGGGCACACTGCCTCAATAAATTGTCTAGTTCCCTGTGAACTAACGGCGGATACCGGACGCACGTCTAACACCAACATAGTTGTCAAGGCCTCAGTTATCCGCTTTGCAGCAGGATGACTGCTGTGATATTTCATCTTCCTCGCAAAGGACTGTTGAACAGTCAATTGCTTACTGGAAGTAGTACAAGTGGGCTTACGACTTCCCCTCTGGGATGACCATCGACTCCCAGCAGCAACAACAGCAGCGCCAGCAGCAGTAGGCGTTACAAGCAAGGATGCATCGGAGGAATCCCAGGCAGGAGAGGAATCGTCAGAATTGCCAGTGACATGGCCTGCAGGACTATTGGCATTCCTGGGGAAGGAGGAAATTGACACTGAGGGAGTTGGTGGGGTGGTTTGCGTGAGCTTGGTTACAAGAGGAAGGGATTTACTGGTCAGTGGACTGCTTCCGCTGTCACCCAAAGTTTTTGAACTTGTCACTGACTTATTATGAATGCGCTGCAGGTGACGTATAAGGGAGGATGTTCCGAGGTGGTTAACGTCCTTACCCCTACTTATTACAGCTTGACAAAGGGAACACACGGCTTGACACCTGTTGTCCGCATTTCTGGTGAAATACCTCCACACCGAAGAGCTGATTTTTTTGGTATTTTCACCTGGCATGTCAACGGCCATATTCCTCCCACGGACAACAGGTGTCTCCCCGGGTGCCTGACTTAAACAAACCACCTCACCATCAGAATCCTCCTGGTCAATTTCCTCCCCAGCGCCAGCAACACCCATATCCTCCTCATCCTGGTGTACTTCAACACTGACATCTTCAATCTGACTATCAGGAACTGGACTGCGGGTGCTCCTTCCAGCACTTGCAGGGGGCGTGCAAATGGTGGAAGGAGCATGCTCTTCACGTCCAGTGTTGGGAAGGTCAGGCATCGCAACCGACACAATTGGACTCTCCTTGTGGATTTGGGATTTCGAAGAATGCACAGTTCTTTGCTGTGCTGCTTTTGCCAGCTTGAGTCTTTTCATTTTTCTAGCGAGAGGCTGAGTGTTTCCATCCTCATGTGAAGCTGAACCACTAGCCATGAACATAGGCCAGGGCCTCAGCCGTTCCTTGCCACTCCGTGTGGTAAATGGCATATTGGCAAGTTTACGCTTCTCCTCCGACAATTTTATTTTAGGTTTTGGAGTCCTTTTTTTTCTGATATTTGGTGTTTTGGATTTGACATGCTCTGTACTATGACATTGGGCATCGGCCTTGGCAGACGACGTTGCTGGCATTTCATCGTCTCGGCCATGACTAGTGGCAGCAGCTTCAGCACGAGGTGGAAGTGGATCTTGATCTTTCCCTAATTTTGGAACCTCAACATTTTTGTTCTCCATATTTTAATAGGCACAACTAAAAGGCACCTCAGGTAAACAATGGAGATGGATACTAGTATACAATTATGGACTGCCTGCCGAGTGCAGACACAGAGGTAGCCACAGCCGTGAACTACCATACTGTACTGTGTCTGCTGCTAATATAGACTGGTTGATAAAGAGATGTCTATGTAACTATGTATGTATAAAGAAGAAAGAAAAAAAAAAACACGGTTAGGTGGTATACAATTATGGACGGACTGCCTGCCGAGTGCAGACACAGAGGTAGCCACAGCCATGAACTACCGTACTGTACTGTGTCTGCTGCTAATAATATAGACTGGTTGATAAAGAGATGTCGTAGTAGTATGTATGTATAAAGAAGAAAGAAAAAAAAACCATGGTTAGGTGGTATACAATTATGGACGGACTGCCTGCCGAGTGCAGACACAGAGGTAGCCACAGCCGTGAACTACCGTACTGTACTGTGTCTGCTGCTAATATAGACTGGTTGATAAAGAGATGTCTATGTAACTATGTATGTATAAAGAAGAAAGAAAAAAAAACCACGGTTAGGTGGTATACAATTATGGACGGACTGCCTGCCGAGTGCAGACACAGAGGTAGCCACAGCCGTGAACTACCGTACTGTACTGTGTCTGCTGCTAATATAGACTGGTTGATAAAGAGATGTCTATGTAACTATGTATGTATAAAGAAGAAAGAAAAAAAAACCACGGTTAGGTGGTATACAATTATGGACGGACTGCCTGCCGAGTGCAGACACAGAGGTAGCCACAGCCGTGAACTACCGTACTGTACTGTGTCTGCTGCTAATATAGACTGGTTGATAAAGAGATGTCTATGTAACTATGTATGTATAAAGAAGAAAGAAAAAAAAACCACGGTTAGGTGGTATACAATTATGGACGGACTGCCTGCCGAGTGCAGACACAGAGGTAGCCACAGCCGTGAACTACCGTACTGTACTGTGTCTGCTGCTAATATAGACTGGGTGATAAAGAGATGTCTATGTAACTATGTATGTATAAAGAAGAAAGAAAAAAAAACCACGGTTAGGTGGTATACAATTATGGACGGACTGCCTGCCGAGTGCAGACACAGAGGTAGCCACAGCCGTGAACTACCGTACTGTACTGTGTCTGCTGCTAATATAGACTGGTTGATAAAGAGATGTCTATGTAACTATGTATGTATAAAGAAGAAAGAAAAAAAAACCACGGTTAGGTGGTATACAATTATGGACGGACTGCCTGCCGAGTGCAGACACAGAGGTAGCCACAGCCGTGAACTACCGTACTGTACTGTGTCTGCTGCTAATATAGACTGGTTGATAAAGAGATGTCGTAGTAGTATGTATGTATAAAGAAGAAAGAAAAAAAAACCACGGTTAGGTGGTATACAATTATGGACGGACTGCCTGCCGAGTGCAGACACAGAGGTAGCCACAGCCGTGAACTACCGTACTGTGTCTGCTGCGACTGGATGATAAATGATATAAAAAATATATATATATCACTACTGCAGTCGGACAGGTATATATTATATATTATATAATGACGGACCTGCTGGACACTGTCTGTCAGCAGAATGAGTTTTATTTTTATAGAATAAAAAAAACAACAACACACAAGTGAAGTCACACGACGAGTGTTTAACTTTTTCAGGCAATCACAATATAAGTATACTACTAACTATACTGGTGGTCAGTGTGGTCAGGTCACTGGTCAGTCACACTGGCAGTGGCACTCCTGCAGCAAAAGTGTGCACTGTTTAATTTTAATATAATATTATGTACTCCTGGCTCCTGCTATAACCTATAACTGGCACTGCAGTGCTCCCCAGTTTCCCCCACAATTATAAGCTGTGTGAGCTGAGCAGTCAGACAGATATATAATATATATAGATGATGCAGCACACTGGGCTGAGCCTGAGCAGTGCACACAGATATGGTATGTGACTGAGTCACTGTGTGTATCGCTTTTTTCAGGCAGAGAACGGATATATTAAATAAACTGCACTGTCTGGTGGTCACTCACTATATAATATTATGTACTCCTGGCTCCTGCTATAACCTATAACTGGCACTGCAGTGCTCCCCAGTCTCCCCCACAATTATAAGCTGTGTGAGCTGAGCAGTCAGACAGATATATAATATATATAGATGATGCAGCACACTGGGCTGAGCCTGAGCAGTGCACACAGATATGGTATGTGACTGAGTCACTGTGTGTATCGCTTTTTTCAGGCAGAGAACGGATATATTAAATAAACTGCACTGTCTGGTGGTCACTCACTAGTAAACTCTCTGCACTCTCTACACTTCTACAGTACTCCTCCTAGTCCTAAGCTCCAGTAAATCTCTCTCTCTTATAATCTAAATGGAGAGGACGCCAGCCACGTCCTCTCACTATCAATCTCAATGCACGTGTGAAAATGGCGGCGACGCGCGGCTCCTTATATAGAATCCGAGTCTCGCGAGAATCCGACAGCGTCATGATGACGTTCGGGCGCGCTCGGGTTAACCGAGCAAGGCGGGAGGATCCGAGTCTGCTCGGACCCGTGAAAAAAACCATTAAGTTCGGGCGGGTTCGGATTCAGAGAAACCGAACCCGCTCATCTCTAATAATTATATCCAGGAAAGCCTGAAAAAAGGCTTCATTAGGCCTTCGAAATCTCCTTTGAGTGCAGGATTCTTTTTTGTTGAGAAAAAAGATGGGTCGCTCAGACCATGTATTGATTTTCGGGCTCTGAATAAAATTTCTGTTAAAAACTAGAGATGAGCGGGTTCGGTTTCTCTGAATCCGAACCCGCACGAACTTCATGTTTTTTTCACGGGTCCGAGCAGACTCGGATCCTCCCGCCTTGCTCGGTTAACCCGAGCGCGCCCGAACGTCATCATGACGCTGTCGGATTCTCGCGAGACTCGGATTCTATATAAGGAGCCGCGCGTCGCCGCCATTTTCACACGTGCATTGAGATTGATAGGGAGAGGACGTGGCTGGCGTCCTCTCCATTTAGATTAGGGTTGAGAGAGAGAGAGAGAGATTGACCTGAGGCTGTGATACTGTAGAAGAGAGTGCAGAGTTTAGTGACTGACGACCACAGTGACCACCAGACAGTGCAGTTGTTTGTTTTATTTAATATATCCGTTCTCTGCCTGAAAAAAACGATACACACAGTGACTCAGTCACATACCATATCTGTGTGCACTGCTCAGCCCAGTGTGCTGCATCAATGTATATATATATCTGACTGTGCTCAGCTCACACAGCTTATAATTGTGGGGGAGACTGGGGAGCACTGCAGTGCCAGTTATAGGTTATAGCAGGAGCCAGGAGTACATAATATTATATTAAAATTAAACAGTGCACACTTTTGCTGCAGGAGTGCCACTGCCAGTGTGACTAGTGACCAGTGACCTGACCACCAGTATATATAATATTAGTAGTATACTATCTCTTTATCAACCAGTCTATATTAGCAGCAGACACAGTACAGTGCGGTAGTTCACGGCTGTGGCTACCTCTGTGTCGGCACTCGGCAGCCCGTCCATAATTGTATATACCACCTAACCGTGGTTTTTTTTTCTTTCTTTATAGTCATACTAGTTACGAGTATACTATCTCTTTATCAACCAGTCTATATTAGCAGCAGACACAGTACAGTGCGGTAGTTCACGGCTGTGGCTACCTCTGTGTCGGCACTCGGCAGCCCGTCCATAATTGTATATACCACCTAACCGTGGTTTTTTTTTCTTTCTTTATACATACATACTAGTTACGAGTATACTATCTCTTTATCAACCAGTCTATATTAGCAGCAGACACAGTACAGTGCGGTAGTTCACGGCTGTGGCTACCTCTGTGTCGGCACTCGGCAGCCCGTCCATAATTGTATATACCACCTAACCGTGGTTTTTTTTTCTTTCTTTATACATACATACTAGTTACGAGTATACTATCTCTTTATCAACCAGTCTATATATTAGCAGCAGACACAGTACAGTGCGGTAGTTCACGGCTGTGGCTACCTCTGTGTCGGCACTCGGCAGCCCGTCCATAATTGTATATACCACCTAACCGTGGTTTTTTTTTCTTTCTTTATACATACATACTAGTTACGAGTATACTATCTCTTTATCAACCAGTCTATATTAGCAGCAGACACAGTACAGTGCGGTAGTTCACGGCTGTGGCTACCTCTGTGTCGGCACTCGGCAGCCCGTCCATAATTGTATATACCACCTAACCGTGGTTTTTTTTTCTTTCTTTATACATACATACTAGTTACGAGTATACTATCTCTTTATCAACCAGTCTATATATATTAGCAGCAGACACAGTACAGTGCGGTAGTTCACGGCTGTGGCTACCTCTGTGTCGGCACTCGGCAGCCCGTCCATAATTGTATATACCACCTAACCGTGGTTTTTTTTTCTTTCTTTATAGTCATACTAGATACGAGTATACTATCTCTTTATCAACCAGTCTATATTAGC
This sequence comes from Pseudophryne corroboree, assembly GCF_028390025.1. NCBI lineage: Eukaryota > Metazoa > Chordata > Amphibia > Anura > Myobatrachidae > Pseudophryne > Pseudophryne corroboree. Next base: position 771,132 of record NW_026967475.1, read on the forward strand.
AGCAGACACAGTACAGTGCGGTAGTTCACGGCTGTGGCTACCTCTGTGTCGGCACTCGGCAGCCCGTCCATAATTGTATATACCACCTAACCGTGGTTTTTTTTTCTTTCTTTATACATACATACTAGTTACGAGTATACTATCTCTTTATCAACCAGTCTATATTAGCAGCAGACACAGTACAGTGCGGTAGTTCACGGCTGTGGCTACCTCTGTGTCGGCACTCGGCAGCCCGTCCATAATTGTATATACCACCTAACCGTGGTTTTTTTTTCTTTCTTTATACATACATACTAGTTACGAGTATACTATCTCTTTATCAACCAGTCTATATATTAGCAGCAGACACAGTACAGTGCGGTAGTTCACGGCTGTGGCTACCTCTGTGTCGGCACTCGGCAGCCCGTCCATAATTGTATACCACCTAACCGTGGTTTTTTTTTCTTCTTTATACATACATACTACTACGACATCTCTTTATCAACCAGTCTATATTAGCAGCAGACACAGTACAGTACGGTAGTTCACGGCTGTGGCTACCTCTGTGTCTGCACTCGGCAGGCAGTCCGTCCATAATTGTATACCACCTAACCGTGGTTTTTTTTTCTTTCTTCTTTATACATACATAGTTACATAGACATCTCTTTATCAACCAGTCTATATTAGCAGCAGACACAGTACAGTACGGTAGTTCACGGCTGTGGCTACCTCTGTGTCTGCACTCGGCAGGCAGTCCGTCCATAATTGTATACCACCTAACCGTGGTTTTTTTTTCTTTCTTCTTTATACATACATAGTTACATAGACATCTCTTTATCAACCAGTCTATATTAGCAGCAGACACAGTACAGTACGGTAGTTCACGGCTGTGGCTACCTCTGTGTCTGCATTCGGCAGGCAGTCCATAATTGTATACTAGTATCCATCTCCATTGTTTACCTGAGGTGCCTTTTAGTTGTGCCTATTAAAATATGGAGAACAAAAATGTTGAGGTTCCAAAATTAGGGAAAGATCAAGATCCACTTCCACCTCGTGCTGAAGCTGCTGCCACTAGTCATGGCCGAGACGATGAAATGCCAGCAACGTCGTCTGCCAAGGCCGATGCCCAATGTCATAGTACAGAGCATGTCAAATCCAAAACACCAAATATCAGAAAAAAAAGGACTCCAAAACCTAAAATAAAATTGTCGGAGGAGAAGCGTAAACTTGCCAATATGCCATTTACGACACGGAGTGGCAAGGAACGGCTGAGGCCCTGGCCTATGTTCATGGCTAGTGGTTCAGCTTCACATGAGGATGGAAGCACTCAGCCTCTCGCTAGAAAAATGAAAAGACTCAAGCTGGCAAAAGCAGCACAGCAAAGAACTGTGCGTTCTTCGAAATCCCAAATCCACAAGGAGAGTCCAATTGTGTCGGTTGCGATGCCTGACCTTCCCAACACTGGACGTGAAGATAATCTGTGAGGAGGGGGATGTACACGGTGATATATCGGAGGGTGATGATGAGGTGGACATCTTGCCTCTGTAGAGCCAGTTTGTGCAAGGAGAGATTAATTGCTTCTTTTTTGGGGGGGGTCCAAACCAACCCGTCATATCAGTCACAGTCGTGTGGCAGACCCTGTCACTGAAATGATGGGTTGGTTAAAGTGTGCATGTCCTGTTTTGTTTATACAACATAAGGGTGGGTGGGAGGGCCCAAGGACAATTCCATCTTGCACCTCTTTTTTCTTTTCTTTTTCTTTGCATCATGTGCTGATTGGGGAGGGTTTTTTGGAAGGGACATCCTGCGTGACACTGCAGTGCCACTCCTAAATGGGCCCGGTGTTTGTGTCGGCCACTAGGGTCGCTAATCTTACTCACACAGTCAGCTACCTCATTGCGCCTCTTTTTTTCTTTGCGTCATGTGCTGTTTGGGGAGGGTTTTTTGGAAGGGACATCCTGCGTGACACTGCAGTGCCACTCCTAGATGGGCCCGGTGTTTGTGTCGGCCACTAGGGTCGCTAATCTTACTCACACAGCTACCTCATTGCGCCTCTTTTTTTCTTTGCGTCATGTGCTGTTTGGGGAGGGTTTTTTGGAAGGGACATCCTGCGTGACACTGCAGTGCCACTCCTAGATGGGCCCGGTGTTTGTGTCGGCCACTAGGGTCGCTAATCTTACTCACACAGCTACCTCATTGCGCCTCTTTTTTTCTTTGCGTCATGTGCTGTTTGGGGAGGGTTTTTTGGAAGGGCCATCCTGCGTGACACTGCAGTGCCACTCCTAGATGGGCCCGGTGTTTGTGTCGGCCACTAGGGTCGCTAATCTTACTCACACAGCTACCTCATTGCGCCTCTTTTTTTCTTTGCGTCATGTGCTGTTTGGGGAGGGTTTTTTGGAAGGGACATCCTGCGTGACACTGCAGTGCCACTCCTAGATGGGCCCGGTGTTTGTGTCGGCCACTAGGGTCGCTTATCTTACTCACACAGCGACCTCGGTGCAAATTTTAGGACTAAAAATAATATTGTGAGGTGTGAGGTATTCAGAATAGACTGAAAATGAGTGTAAATTATGGTTTTTGAGGTTAATAATACTTTGGGATCAAAATGACCCCCAAATTCTATGATTTAAGCTGTTTTTTAGTGTTTTTTGAAAAAAACACCCGAATCCAAAACACACCCGAATCCGACAAAAAAAATTCGGTGAGGTTTTGCCAAAACGCGTTCGAACCCAAAACACGGCCGCGGAACCGAACCCAAAACCAAAACACAAAACCCGAAAAATTTCAGGCGCTCATCTCTATTAAAAACACCTACCCTTTGCCTTTGATTTCAGTACTTTTTGATCAGTTACGCTCTGCCGTTATCTTCTCAAAAATCGATCTTAGAGGAGCTTACAATCTCATCAGAATAAGATCTGGGGATGAGTGGAAGACGCTTTCAGCACACAGTCAGGTCATTATGAATACCTGGTGATGCCCTTTGGGCTGTCAAATGCTCCTGCGGTATTTCAAGACCTCATCAATGATGTTCTTCGTGACTTTCTTGGAAAGTTCGTTGTCGTTTATTTAGACGACATTTTGATTTATTCTGAGTCTATGGAACAACATATTACCCATGTGCGTCTGGTTCTTCAAAAACTGCGGGAGAATCATTTATACGCAAAACTAGAGAAATGTGATTTTCACATCACGGAAGTGTCCTTCTTGGGGTATATTATTTCTCCCCAGGGATTTTTCATGGAACCGAAAAAACTCCAGGCCATCCTTAATTGGGCGCAACCCACAAATTTAAAAGCAATTCAGCGCTTTTTAGGGTTTGCAAACTATTATAAGCGGTTCATTCATACCTTTTCTGATTTGGTCGCTCCTATAGTAGCATTGACTAAAAAAGGAGCGGACCCTTCCAATTGGTCGCCTGCAGCCGAGTCTGCCTTTCGGGCCTTAAAACAGGCCTTTGTCTCGGCTCCTGTTCTCAGGCACCCTAACCCGGAGCTCCCCTTTATAGTCGAGGTAGATGCCTCAGAGGTTGGAGTGGGGGCTATCCTATCTCAGGAAGATCCGGAGTCTCAGGAATTACACCCTTGTACCTTCATGTCCAGCAAATTCTCCTCCGCAGAATCCAACTATGACGTTGAGAATTGAGAATTGCTGGCAGTTAAATGGGCTTTCGAGGAGTGGAGGCATTGGCTGGAGGGAGCTAGGCATACTATTACAGTGTTTACTGACCATAAGAACCTGCAATATATTGAGTCAGCTAAACGGCTTAATGCTCGGCAGGCACGTTGGGCATTGTTTTTTACTCGTTTCAGGTTTATTATCACCTTCAGGCCCTGTTCCAAAAATACTAAAGCTGATGCCCTGTCACGTTGTTTTCTTCCGGTTCACAATAACCATCCTGCTACTACCCCTATAGTTCCATCATCTGTCATCCGGGCAGGCCTCACACAGGATTTATTTACCCAGTTAGTCCAGCTTCAACAGCAGGCTCCCAAACTTACTCCTGCTGATCGTCTCTTTGTCCCTGAATTTCTGAGAGGCACTGTTTTAGCTGAGTTTCATGACAACAAAGTCTCTGGTCATCCAGGTATCACTAAGACCTTGGAGTTAGTCTCTCGCTTGGTGTGGTGGCCTAGTCTTTCTGAAGATGTAAGGGAATTTGTCCATTCCTGTCAGGTTTGTGCACGGCATAAGGTTCCTCGTTCATTGCCGATCGGGCAACTCGTACCTTTAGCCGTTCCTCTCAGGCCATGGTCACATATATCCATGGATTTCGTGGTGGACCTTCCTCTTTCAGCCGGATTTCGAGTCATTTGGGTGGTAGTAGATCGTTTTAGTAAGATGGCTCATTTCATTGCTCTTCCCCGATTACCCTCTGCTCAAGGGTTGGCAGTCTTATTTCTCCGTCATGTGTTCAGGCTCCATGGGTTGCCCAGGGATATTGCCTCTGATCGGGGTCCGCAATTCATTGCTCGTTTCTGGAAACGTTTTTGTGCCTCATTAAATATGAAACTCTCTTTAACATCTGGGTACCATCCACAATCTAACGGACAAACCGAACGAGTTAACCAGTCATTAAAACAGTATTTACGGTTGTATTCGGCCAAACTCCAGAATGATTGGTCTGAATTTCTTTCGTTAGCCGAATTTGCTTATACAGGTTGAGTCTCCCTTATCCAAAATGCTTGGGACCAGAGGTATTTTGGATATGGGATTTTTCCGTATTTTGGAATAATTGCATACCATAATGAGATATCATGGTGATGGGACCTAAATTTAAGCACAGAATGCATTTATGTTACATATACACCTTATACACACAGCCTGAAGGTCATTTTAGCCAATATTTTTTATAACTTTGTGCATTAAACAAAGTGTGTCTACATTCACACAATTCATTTATGTTTCATATACACCTTATACACACAGCCTGAAGGACATTTAATACAATATTTTTAATAACTTTGTGTATTAAACAAAGTTTGTGTACATTGAGCCATCAAAAAACAAAGATTTCACTATCTCACTCTCACTCAAAAAAGTCTGTATTTCGGAATATTCCGTATTTCGGAATATTTGGATATGGGATACTCAACCTGTAATAACTCTTGTCATTCTTCCACCAAGGAGTCCCCATTCTTTTCAGTCTTTGGCTTTCATCCTAGAGCCAACTCTTTTTTTTCCTCATTCTCCAGTCTCCTCGTTGACCTTAACCTCCCATCTCAGAACAATTTGGAGAAAGGTGCACCTTGCCTTGAGAAAAGCTGCCTTCCGAGAAAATAAATTTTCTGATAGGCTCCGACGTCCTTGCACTTTTAAGGTGGGAGATAAGGTATGGTTGTCAACTCGCAACATCAAGCTCCGACAACCTTCGGCTAGATTGGGACCCAAATTTATTGGACCATTCCTTATCATTAAGAAGGTCAACCCAGTTGCTTTTCGGCTACGCTTGCCGAGATCTCTCAAAATTGGCAATACTTTTCACTGTTCTCTTTTATAACAGTATTTTTCTTCCAGGAGATTTCCTCGGAGGACTTCCCAGGGTAGTGCTCCGGTGGATGTTCAGGGGCAACAAGAGTTCTTGGTGGAGAAGGTTTTAGATTCTAAGCTTTCTCGGGGTCGGCTCTATTTTTTGGTCCACTGGAAAGGTTATGGCCCTGAAGAAAGATCTTGGGTGTTGGATAAAGATTTACATGCTCCCAAGCTGAAGAGGATTTTCTTTCAGGAGTTTCCTCAGAAACCTGGCTCTAGGGGTTCTTTAACCCCTCCTCAAGGGGGGGGTACTGTTAGGCGCGACGGTCTTCGGCTGTGCCCTGACTGAGCAGCGGTCACGGCCGCCGCGCCTCTCTCCTTCCCTGTCCCCCGCACGGCGCCTAGCAACGCCAGGACGCCGTGCGCACGATATCCGCCGGGTCCCTGGCAACGCAGGACGCCGTGCGTGCAGGGCCGCCGGGTGCATAGCAACGGGACGCCACAGGTGGACCGCGTTCCCCATTGCTAAGAATAGTTAATTAGGTTGCTCGTGCAGCAGGGCAGCTGCACGGCAACTAGTAATTAGGGTCTGGGGGCTGGTCCTGCTGGCCCTCCTGTTATTGGCCAGCAGGGCCTTTTTATGTGAGCCAGCACACTGCAGCCCCGCCGGGGCTAGCTTCTTGTATGCTGTTCCTGCCTTGCAGAACTCTGTTCCTGTCAGCCGTGTTTGGTGGATCTTGCTCCCTGCCCTTTGGTACTTTGGAGGTCCGAAGCCGGTCCTGGGAATCCTTCTAGTCCTTGCGAACCTGTTTGTCATCTGGGGTTCTCGCGCGGTTTCGTGAGTAGCGGCTTCTGCCGCGTGTTGCGGCCTATGCCGCTTAGTGTTTACTTTACTGTGAATTGGTGCATTTGCGGAGGTTTCCGCTTTCACTGTCCTCCCCGGAGCTCGGCGGTGCCGTGTAGGGGAGTGGACAGTGGTTTCTTTGTAGTTCTTTTTCCTTTGGCGGCGTGCCGCACATACGTTTAGTTTTTAGGTAGTTTATAGCCCCTAGCGTGGTTGTTTCAGTTAGAGGTCCCCTTGTTATTACCCTGTCTCAGTTCACGCCTTGTCTCGCTTTAAGACCTGAGGGGGCATCGGAGTTGGGCAGACCTAATCCGCCCTTCAAACGCGGCTGCCATGGGCCCAAGAAACCATAGTCGTTCAGGCGTGAATTGATAACACGGGTAAGACAACGGAGGTAGGGTGCTAGGGGCTATTTCCTTCCCATTTCCCAATCCCAGCATTTCCGTCTTGGTGCTCAGGACTCACTACATAAGATCTCCCCTGTCCTGAGCATAAGGATCGTAACACACACTGCCTTCTTCCCAGGTAACGCCGCACACGCACCCGGCCGTCCACACGATGTAACATGTGCATCAGACCCAGCCGCCATCTTCCATTGCTACAAGGTCCAGTTCTGCTGCTCATGTGCCCCTTCCAGGCGCTTTATGTGGGGGACTGAGCATGACCTCTCTGACCGGTCTTCACAACCCCACAACCTGACCGGTCTTCGCAACACCACAATCTGACCCGTTTTCACACCCCCACAATCTAACCGGTCTTCACAACCCCACAATCTGACCGGTCTTCACAACCCCACAATCTGACCGGTCTTCACAACCCCACAATCTGACCGGTCTTCACAACCCCATAATATGACCGGTCTTCACAACCCCACAATCTGACCGGTCTTCACAACCCCACAATCTGACCGGTCTTCACAACCCCACAATCTGACTGGTCTTCACAACCCCACAATCTGGCCGGTCTTCACAACCCCATAATATGACCGGTCTTCACAACCCCACAATCTGACCGGTCTTCACAACCCCACAATCTGACCGGTCTTCACAACCCCACAATCTGACCGGTCTTCACAACCCCATAATATGACTGGTCTTCACAACCCCACAATATGACCGGTCTTCACAACCCCACAATCTGACCGGTCTTCACAACCCCACAATCTGACCGGTCTTCACAACCCCACAATCTGACTGGTCTTCACAACCCCACAATCTGGCCGGTCTTCACAACCCCATAATATGACCGGTCTTCACAACCCCACAATCTGACCGGTCTTCACAACCCCACAATCTGACCGGTCTTCACAACCCCACAATCTGACCGGTCTTCACAACCCCATAATATGACTGGTCTTCACAACCCCACAATCTGACCGGTCTTCACAACCCCACAACCTGACCGGTCTTCACACACCCATAATCTGACCGGTCTTCACAACCCCACAATCTGACCGGTCTTCACAACCCCACAATTTGACCGGTCTTCACAACTCCACAATCTGATCGGTCTTCACAACCCCACAATCTTACCGGTCTTCACAACCCCACAATCTGACCGGTCTTCACAACCCCACAATCTGACCGGTCTTCACAACTCCACAATCTGACCGGTCTTCACAACCCCATAATCTGACCGGTCTTCACAACCCCACAATCTGACCGCTTCTTCACAACCCCACAATCTGACCGGTCTTCACAACCCCACAATCTGACCGGTCTTTACAACCCCACAATCTGACCGGTCGTCACAACCCCACAATCTGACCGGTCTGCGGCTGCGCAGCCTCATAATCACTCTCAGAAAGGGAGAATGGGGGAAAGGGAAGATTCTGCAATGGATTTGTTATAAATCTGAGGAACCAGCGATGTTATATTATATATGGGAAACTCCTTGATTATGTAATTGGGCTGCGGCACTCCCTACAGTCTGCAGGTCTAATAGTACAGAACGTGTTACTGAGAGCAATGATAGAGCGGGAAACGCTTAGTAAATATCATCATTATAGCATAGTATCTTATTGTAGGTGGGGACACACCAGGCAATGTGCTCCATGAGCGATACACACTGAAAGATAACACTACCGCCATCGCTCAGTGACGTCTTCATGCCACATCCTCGTACATACCATCAGACTGACCTGCATGTTCGGACGATAGGCAATTTCGTTAATGACCGCACATAGTTAACGATATAGTGTGTACACACTGAACAATATCACTAACGATGTGTCGTTATCGTCCATATTTTTTCAAATCTGGTTTAGTGTGTCCGCACCTTTATACCTATAAAATACAGAGCAGGGTGATGTGTATCTCCACATATTATGGTACTGTGGGGGTAATTCAAACCTGATCGCTAGGCTGCAGTTTCACACAGCGGGCGATCAGACTCAAACTGCGCATGCGTATGTACCGCAATGCGCAGGCACATCGTACAGCTGCAAAGCGGATCGCCGGTCAGTGCCAAGTTTGTGCGAGCGTTCGCAAGGGGATTGACAGGAAGAAGCCGATTGTGGGTGGCAACTGACCATTTTCAGGGAGTGGTTGGAAGAACGCAGGCGTGTCCAAGCGATCGCAGGGACGGTGTCTGGCGTCAAATCCAGTCCCAAAGAGCCTGATGTGATCGCAGCGGCTGACTAAGTCCTGGGCTGCGCAGAAACTGCACAAAATCAGTTTATACAGCTCTGCTACAGATAGGATCTTACACTTGCACAGCGAAAATACACTTTCGTATGGACGGCGACTATCTGATCGCAGCGCTGCAAAAATCGCTGCCCAGTGATCAGGTCTGAATTACCCCCTGTATGTGCATATCATACCACCAAACACAGAGAAATGCTACATTATATATATATATATATATATATATATATATATATATCAATGTTACATCCTCTCTAGTATAGACTGCCCACATATATAGTGTCCCTGGGTCAGGCATTAAAACAATTCCAAGTACACCTGATAAGATATACCATCAGATATTATTATCAGTCCACCTATATATTGTATATTGTGTATACCTGAAGGCGGAGATTCCCTCAGCTTGGAGTAGTAGCTCTCAGGTGTTTGCAGACGCTGATTGTCACCTGAGTTTATACAATGTGTCAGTTTTAGGGGTGACTTTGCGGCATGGGGCCCCCGGGTTGGTATGAACCGGCTGCTTTGGAGCATCATATTGTAGCACTTTTTAGTACCTAATTATTATTATTTAGTAACACTTTTTAACATTCTAATTACTACCTTTCACCTCAGTGACACTACACTGCTTCTTACTAATGTAACAGCTCTCTCTAGAGTGATACCTTGGGACAGTAGGTTGGTTCTGGCCTGGGGGGGAAGGGGGGGTCCCGTGTCCCAGACTTAAACCTTATTGTTGGGGACCCACTAGATGAGGTCACCTGGTCATGGCTGGCGGTGCGTACTTTTGGCCAAACATGGGGGGTCATTCCGAGTTGTTTGCTCGTTATTTTTTTCTCGCAACGGAGTGATTAGTCGCTAATGCGCATGCGCAATGTCCGCAGTGCGACTGCGCCAAGTAAATTTGCTATGCAGTTAGGTATTTTACTCACGGCATTACGTGGTTTTTTCTTCGTTCTGGTGATCGTAATGTGATTGACAGGAAGTGGGTGTTTCTGGGCGGAAACTTGCCGTTTTATGGGTGTGTGTGAAAAAACGCTGCAGTTTCTGGGAAAAACGCGGGAGTGGCTGGAGAAACGGAGGAGTGTCTGGGCGAACGCTGGGTGTGTTTGTGACGTCAAACCAGGAACGACAAGCACTGAACTGATCGCAGATGCCGAGTAAGTCTGGAGCTACTCAGAAACTGCTAAGAAGTGTCTATTCGCTATTCTGCTAATCTTTCGTTCGCAATTTTAATAAGCTAAGATTCACTCCCAGTAGGCGGCGGCTTAGCGTGTGCAAAGCTGCTAAAAGCAGCTTGCGAGCGAACAACTCGGAATGAGGGCCATGATGCTAAGCACCTCAATCCTGCTCTATGTTAGATTACAGAGTTTATTATAATAGTTCTGATTAGCAATTCTTAGTGCTATAGAGTGTGCATCTGCATTTTATCTTTTTTTGTGTGTAGTGGAAAAGTTACTGGGAACATGGGGCCTGATTCAGATCCTGATGGCTGTGCACATGCCGCAAAGAACCGATGTGCATATCGCCAGACCCATACATGTGCAGTATAGATGTCCGATGTTGGACGCATATCGGCAGCAGAATGTCAGTATTTGACAGTCTGCTGCCATTTGGGGGTGGAGAGGGGCGGCAACAGCCTCCGTTTCCCAAAAACGTTGCTGTTGTACAAGATCGGGATCTCCATCAGAAGACTGAATCTCTCTTTTCACGTTGGCCTCTCTTAATCTGCCCTTACCACAAGCATGTCGCTTCATATTAGGGTTAGGGTTAATGTTTGGCCATGCAGCACACACAGGGCCTGAGGCAGAAGAAAGCCGTCCAACTGTCCTAGGTTCCTGCTGTCCTAGGTTCCTGCTGTCCTAGATTCCTGCTGTCCTAGGTTTCTAGGTTCCTGCTGTCCTAAGTTCCTGCTGTCCTAGGTTCCTAGGTTCCTGCTGTTCTAGGTTCCTGCTGTCCTAGGTTCCTGTTTTCCTAGGTTTCTGCTGTCCTAGGTTCCTGCTGTCCTAGATTCCTGCTGTCCTAGGTTTCTAGGTTCCTGCTGTCCTAGGTTCCTGCTGTTCTAGGTTCCTGTTTTCCTAGGTTCCTGCTGTCCTAGATTCCTGCTGTCCTAGGTTCCTGCTGTCCTAGGTTCCTAGGTTCCTGCTGTCCTAAGTTCCTGCTGTCCTAGGTTCCTGCTGTTCTAGGTTTTACTGCTGTCCTAGAGGTTTTCCTGCTGTCTTAGGTTCCTGCTATCCTAGATTCCTAGGTTCCTGCTGTCCTAGGTTCCTGCTGTCCTAGGTTCCTGCTGTCCTAGATTCCTGCAGTCCTAGGTTTCTAGGTTCCTGCTGTCCTAGGTTACTATGTTCCTGCTGTTCTAGGTTCCTGTTTTCCTAGGTTCCTGCTGTCCTAGATTCCTGCTGTCCTAGGATCCTGCTGTCCTAGGTTCCTGCTGTTCTAGGTTTTCCTGCTGTCCTAGAGGTTTTCCTGCTGTCTTAGGTTCCTGCTGTCCTAGGTACCTAGGTTCCTGCTGTCCTAGGTTCCTGCTGTTCTAGGTTTTCCTGCTGTCCTAGAGGTTTTCCTGCTGTCTTAGGTTCCTGCTGTCCTAGGTTCCTAGGTTCCTGCTGTTCTAGGTTCCTGTTTTCCTAGGTTCCTGCTGTCCTAGATTCCTGCTGTCCTAGGTTCCTAGGTTCCTGCTGTTCTAGGTTCCTGCTGTCCTAGGTTCCTGCTGTCATAGGTTCCTAGATTACTGCTGTTCTAGGTTTCTGTTTTCCTAGGTTCCTGCTGTCCTAAATTCCTGCTGTCCTAGGTTTCTGCTGTCCTAGGTTCCTGTTTTCCTAGGTTCCTGCTGTCCTAGGTTCCTGCTGTCCTAGATTCCTGCTGTCCTAGGTTTCTAGGTTCCTGCTGTCCTAGTTTCCTGCTGTCCTAGGTTCCTGCTGTTCTAGGTTCCTGTTTTCCTAGGTTCCTGCTGTCCTAGATTCCTGCTGTCCTAGGTTCCTGCTGTCCTAGGTTCCTGCTGTCCTAGGTTCCTGCTGTCCTAGATTCCTGCAGTCCTAGGTTTCTAGGTTCCTGCTGTCCTAGTTTCCTAGGTTCCTGCTGTTCTAGGTTCCTGTTTTCCTAGGTTCCTGCTGTCCTAGATTCCTGCTGTCCTAGGTTCCTGCTGTCCTAGGTTCCTAGGTTCCTGCTGTCCTAAGTTCCTGCTGTCCTAGGTTCCTGCTGTTCTAGGTTTTCCTGCTGTCCTAGAGGTTTTCCTGCTGTCTTAGGTTCCTGCTGTCCTAGGTTCCTAGGTTCCTGTTGTCCTAGGTTCCTGCTGTCATAGGTTCCTAGGTTCCTGCTGTTCTAGGTTCCTGTTTTCCTAGGTTCCTGCTGTCCTAGATTCCTGCTTTCCTAGGTTCCTAGGTTCCTGCTGTTCTAGGTTCCTGCTGTCATAGGTTCCTAGGTTCCTGCTGTTCTATGTTCCTGTATTCCTAGGTTCCTGCTGTCCTAGATTCCTGCTGTCCTAGGTTCCTGTTTTCCTAGGTTCCTGCTGTCCTAGGTTCCTGCTGTCCTAGATTCCTGTTGTCCTAGGTTTCTAGGTTCCTGCTGCCCTAGGTTCCTGCTGTCCTAGGTTCCTAGGTTCCTGCTGTTCTAGGTTCCTGCTGTCCTAGATTCATGCTGTCCTATGTTCCTAGGTTCCTGCTGTTCTAGGTTCCTGCTGTCCTAGGTTCCTAGGTTCCTGCTGTCCTAGGTTCCTGCTGTCATAGGTGCCTAGGTTCCTGCTGTTCTAGGTTTCTGTTTTCCTAGGTTCCTGCTGTCCTAAATTCCTGCTGTCCTAGGTTTCTGCTGTCCTAGGTTCCTGCTGTCCTAGGTTCCTGCTGTCCTAGATTCCTGCTGTCCTAGGTTCCTGCTGTCCTAGATTCCTGCAGTCCTAGGTTTCTAGGTTCCTGCTGTCCTAGTTTCCTAGGTTCCTGCTGTTCTAGGTTCCTGTTTTCCTAGGTTCCTGCTGTCCTAGATTCCTGCTGTCCTAGGTTCCTGCTGTCCTAGGTTCCTAGGTTCCTGCTGTCCTAAGTTCCTGCTGTCCTAGGTTCCTGCTGTTCTAGGTTTTCCTGCTGTCCTAGAGGTTTTCCTGCTGTCTTAGGTTCCTGCTGTCCTAGGTTCCTGTTGTCCTAGGTTCCTGCTGTCATAGGTTCCTAGGTTCCTGCTGTTCTAGGTTCCTGTTTTCCTAGGTTCCTGCTGTCCTAGATTCCTGTTGTCCTAGGTTCCTAGGTTCCTGCTGTTCTAGGTTCCTGCTGTCATAGGTTCCTAGGTTCCTGCTGTTCTAGGTTCCTGTATTCCTAGGTTCCTGCTGTCCTAGATTCCTGCTGTCCTAGGTTCCTGTTGTCCTAGGTTCCTGCTGTCCTAGGTTCCTGCTGTCCTAGATTCCTGTTGTCCTAGGTTTCTAGGTTCCTGCTGTCCTAGGTTCCTGCTGTCCTAGGTTCCTAGGTTCCTGCTGTTCTAGGTTCCTGTTTTCCTAGGTTCCTGCTGTCCTAGATTCCTGCTGTCCTAGATTCCTGCTGTCCTATGTTCCTAGGTTCCTGCTGTCCTAGGTTCCTAGGTTCCTGCTGTCCTAGGTTCCTGCTGTCATAGGTGCCTAGGTTCCTGCTGTTCTAGGTTCCTGTTTTCCTATGTTCCTGCTGTCCTAGGTTCCTAGGTTCCTGCTGTCCTAAGTTCCTGCTGTCCTAGGTTCCTGCTGTTCTAGGTTTTCCTGCTGTCCTAGAGGTTTTCCTGCTGTCTTAGGTTCCTGCTGTCCTAGGTTCCTAGGTTCCTGCTGTCCTAGGTTCCTGCTGTCATAGGTTCCTGCTGTCATAGGTTCCTAGGTTCCTGCTGTTCTAGGTTCCTGTTCTTAGGTTCCTGTTGTCCTAGGAGTGTTAGAATTTGCCCTGCCCCAGTGGAGCTTACACTCTATATACCCTACCACATGTATACGCACACGCCAATTAACCTACCAGTATATTTTTGAATTGTAGGAGGAAACCCACGCAGGCACGGAGAGAATATACAAACTCCACACAGGGCCATGGTGGGAATTACTTCTGTCCATTACACCATCCGTGCTGCCCAATGGACTGATATCAGCCAAAACAAGGTCTGTAATACCCCTTTCACATCGTACAAATATCCCGGTATCGACCCAGCATATTGCCGGGTCGACATGGGTCAGTGTGCGGTGTGAAAGCGCCATAGCCGAAATCGCGGGTCGCCTGACCCGGCAATTGAACCCGGGAATAAAGCAGTGTTATTTTGGGGTTGAATATCGTGTCAATGGCAGCGTAAATGGGTTCTCGGGTCAATGCGACCCAGGACCCGTTCACTACAACAGGGAGAGGCGACGTAGAGATGATCTAATCTCCCAGCGCCGCTGCTGGCTCCGCCCCCCGCTGCTATGGCAACCCGCCCTGCACATTGTCGGGTCAGGGAAGCCAGCAGTAACGTCCAATGCCGGATCCCACCCGGGAAGGACCCGTTTCCAATTCCCGGGTGTGATCCGGCATTGGCGGTGTGAAAGGGGTATAAGCAAACGCCACACGTCCTGCGCAGTACAGATAACGCAGCCAGAGGAAGGGAAGGAATTGTCTGTTAATAGCAATGGGAGTAAAGGATCTGATCTGAGCCCCCGCTAAAGAGTTTATGGGGCTAATTCACACCTGATCGCTAGCAGGCGTTTTTTGCTGCCTGAGATCAGATAGTCGCCGCCCACAGGGGAGTGTATTTTAGCTGTGCAAGTGTGCGATCCCATGTGTAGCCGAGCTGTGCAAACACAGCCCAGGACTTACTCAGCCGCTGCGATCACATCAGCCTGTCCGGGACCGGAATTGACTTCAGACACACGCCTGCGTTTTTCCAGACACTCCCTGAAAACAGTCAGTCACCACCCACAAACGCCCTCTTCCTGTCAATCTCCATGTGAACGCCCGTACGAATGGATCCTTTGCACCATCCCGTCACTGACCGGCGATCCCCGTTGCTGCGGTCTGTTGCGGCTGCGCATTGCGGTGCTTACTCATGCGCAGTTCAAATCTGATCGTCCACTGTGCGAAAACGCAGCCTAGCGATCAGGTCTTGATTATCCCCAATATCCTGATCCATCCACAGTGAGTCAGGAGGGACTTTATAGCATCAATATGTGAATATTCCCGTACCTCAGGAGAGACAGTCAGTGAGGGGGGATAGTAACCCGGCCTACAAGCATTAGTACCTGACATCATCTCAGACATGGGCCCTCATTCCAAGTTGATCGCTCGTTGCCGTTTTTCACAGCGCAGCGATCAGGTGAAAAAACTTTCACACAAAACTTTGTAGTTTTACACAAGCTCGAGCGACACTTTTCAGTCGCTCGAGTGTTCGTTGTTTGATTGACAGGAAGTGGATGTTTCTGGGTGGTAACTGAGCGTTTTCCGGGAGTGTGCTAAAAAACGCAGGCGTGTCAGGGAAAAACGCAGGAGTGTCTGGAGAAACGGGGGAGTGGCTGGCCGAACGCAGGGCGTGTTTGTGACGTCAAACCAGGAACTAAACGGACTGAGCTGATCGCAATCTAGGAGTAGGTCTGGAGCTACTCAGAAACTGCAAAGAATTATTTAGTAGCAATTCTGCTAATCTTTCGTTCGCACTTCTGCTAAGCTAAGATACACTACCAGAGGGCGGCGGCCTAGCGTGTGCAATGCTGCTAAAAGCAGCTAGCGAGCGAACAACTCGGAATGAGGGCCAGTGTGTGGAGGCATCTGCTAGGGGTTCACATGTCTCACCTTAGGTGGGTGCACCAAGTACAGCTGCAATGTGACGCAGCTAGATTCCGTATCCTGGTCAGAGACTCACTGATGCTGCGTACAGGTTCCCTATCCCGCTCAGAGACTCACTGATGCTGCGTACAGGTTCCCTATCCCGCTCAGAGACTCACTGATGCTGTGTACAGGTTCCCTATCCCGCTCAGAGACTCACTGATGCTGTGTACAGGTTCCCTATCCCGCTCAGAGACTCACTGATGCTGTGTACAGGTTCCCTATCCTGCTCAGAGACTCACTGATGCTGCGTACAGGTTCCCTATCCTGCTCAGAGACTCACTGATGCTGCGTACAGGTTCCCTATCCCGCTCAGAGACTCACTGATGCTGTGTACAGGTTCCCTATCCCGCTCAGAGACTCACTGATGCTGTGTACAGGTTCCCTATCCTGCTCAGAGACTCACTGATGCTGCGTACAGGTTCCCTATCCCGCTCAGAGACTCACTGATGCTGCGTACAGGTTCCCTATCCCGCTCAGAGACTCACTGATGCTGTGTACAGGTTCCCTATCCCGCCCAGAGACTCACTGATGCTGCGTACAGGTTCCCTATCCCGCTCAGAGACTCACTGATGCTGTGTACAGGTTCCCTATCCCGCTCAGAGACTCACTGATGCTGTGTACAGGTTCCCTATCCTGCTCAGAGACTCACTGATGCTGTGTACAGGTTCCCTATCCCGCTCAGAGACTCACTGATGCTGTGTACAGGTTCCCTATCCTGCTCAGAGACTCACTGATGCTGCGTACAGGTTCCCTATCCCGCTCAGAGACTCACTGATGCTGTGTACAGGTTCCCTATCCCGCTCAGAGACTCACTGATGCTGTGTACAGGTTCCCTATCCCGCTCAGAGACTCACTGATGCTGCGTACAGGTTCCCTATCCCGCTCAGAGACTCACTGATGCTGCGTACAGGTTCCCTATCCCGCTCAGAGACTCACTGATGCTGCGTACAGGTTCCCTATCCCGCTCAGAGACTCACTGATGCTGCGTACAGGTTCCCTATCCTGCTCAGAGACTCACTGATACTGCATACAGGTTCCCTATCCCGCCCAGAGACTCACTGATGCTGCGTACAGGTTCCCTATCCCGCTCAGAGACTCACTGATGCTGCGTACAGGTTCCCTATCCTGCTCAGAGACTCACTGATGCTGTGTACAGGTTCCCTATCCCGCTCAGAGACTCACTGATGCTGTGTACAGGTTCCCTATCCCGCTCAGAGACTCACTGATGCTGTGTACAGGTTCCCTATCCCGCTCAGAGACTCACTGATGCTGTGTACAGGTTCCGTATCCCACTCAGAGACTCACTGATGCTGCGTACAGGTTCCCTATCCCGCTCAGAGACTCACTGATGCTGCGTACAGGTTCCCTATCCCGCTCAGAGACTCACTGATGCTGCGTACAGGTTCCCTATCCCGCTCAGAGACTCACTGATGCTGCGTACAGGTTCCCTATCCTGCTCAGAGACTCACTGATGCTGTGTACAGGTTCCCTATCCTGCTAAGAGACTCACTGATGCTGCGTACAGGTTCCCTATCCCGCTCAGAGACTCACTGATGCTGCGTACAGGTTCCCTATCCCGCTCAGAGACTCACTGATGCTGTGTACAGGTTCCCTATCCCGCTCAGAGACTCACTGATGCTGTGTACAGGTTCCCTATCCCGCTCAGAGACTCACTGATGCTGTGTACAGGTTCCGTATCCCACTCAGAGACTCACTGATGCTGCGTACAGGTTCCCTATCCCGCTCAGAGACTCACTGATGCTGCGTACAGGTTCCCTATCCCGCTCAGAGACTCACTGATGCTGCGTACAGGTTCCCTATCCCGCTCAGAGACTCCCTGATGCTGTGTACAGGTTCCCTATCCT
Organism: Pseudophryne corroboree; assembly: GCF_028390025.1. Taxonomy (NCBI): domain Eukaryota; kingdom Metazoa; phylum Chordata; class Amphibia; order Anura; family Myobatrachidae; genus Pseudophryne; species Pseudophryne corroboree. The sequence goes on from NW_026967475.1 coordinate 788,707, forward strand.
GCTCAGAGACTCACTGATGCTGCGTACAGGTTCCCTATCCTGCTCAGAGACTCACTGATGCTGTGTACAGGTTCCCTATCCTGCTCAGAGACTCACTGATGCTGTGTACAGGTTCCCTATCCTGCTAAGAGACTCACTGATGCTGCGTACAGGTTCCCTATCCCGCTCAGAGACTCACTGATGCTGTGTACAGGTTCCCTATCCCGCTCAGAGACTCACTGTTGCTGCGTACAGGTTCCCTATCCTGCTCAGAGACTCACTGATGCTGTGTACAGGTTCCCTATCCTGCTAAGAGACTCACTGATGCTGCGTACAGGTTCCCTATCCCGCTCAGAGACTCACTGATGCTGCGTACAGGTTCCCTATCCCGCTCAGAGACTCCCTGATGCTGCGTACAGGTTCCCTATCCTGCTCAGAGACTCACTGATGCTGTGTACAGGTTCTCTATCCCGCTCAGAGACTCACTGATGCTGCGTACAGGTTCCCTATCCCGCTCAGAGACTTACTGATGCTGTGTACAGGTTCCCTATCCTGCTCAGAGACTCACTGATGCTGCGTACAGGTTCCCTATCCCGCTCAGAGACTCACTGATGCTGTGTACAGGTTCCCTATCCCGCTCAGAGACTTACTGATGCTGTGTACAGGTTCCCTATCCTGCTCAGAGACTCACTGATGCTGCGTACAGGTTCCCTATCCCGCTCAGAGACTCACTGATGCTGCGTACAGGTTCCCTATCCCGCTCAGAGACTTACTGATGCTGTGTACAGGTTCCCTATCCTGCTCAGAGACTCACTGATGCTGCGTACAGGTTCCCTATCCTGCTCAGAGACTCACTGATGCTGCGTACAGGTTCCCTATCCCGCTCAGAGACTCACTGATGCTGTGTACAGGTTCCCTATCCCGCTCAGAGACTCACTGATGCTGTGTACAGGTTCCCTATCCCGCTCAGAGACTCACTGATGCTGCGTACAGGTTCCCTATCCCGCTCAGAGACTCACTGATGCTGCGTACAGGTTCCCTATCCCGCTCAGAGACTCACTGATGCTGCGTACAGGTTCCCTATCCTGCTCAGAGACTCACTGATGCTGTGTACAGGTTCCCTATCCTGCTAAGAGACTCACTGATGCTGCGTACAGGTTCCCTATCCCGCTCAGAGACTCACTGATGCTGCGTACAGGTTCCCTATCCCGCTCAGAGACTCCCTGATGCTGCGTACAGGTTCCCTATCCCGCTCAGAGACTCCCTGATGCTGTGTACAGGTTCCCTATCCTGCTCAGAGACTCACTGATGCTGTGTACAGGTTCCCTATCCTGCTCAGAGACTCACTGATGCTGCGTACAGGTTCCCTATCCCGCTCAGAGACTCACTGATGCTGCGTACAGGTTCCCTATCCCGCTCAGAGACTCACTGATGCTGCGTACAGGTTCCCTATCTCGCTCAGAGACTCACTGATGCTGCGTACAGGTTCCCTATCCCGCTCAGAGACTCACTGATGCTGCGTACAGGTTCCCTATCCTGCTCAGAGACTCACTGATGCTGTGTACAGGTTCCCTATCCTGCTCAGAGACTCACTGATGCTGCGTACAGGTTCCCTATCCTGCTCAGAGACTCACTGATGCTGCGTACAGGTTCCCTATCCTGCTCAGAGACTCCCTGATGCTGCGTACAGGTTCCCTATCCTGCTCAGAGACTCACTGATGCTGCGTACAGGTTCCCTATCCTGCTCAGAGACTCACTGATGCTGCGTACAGGTTCCCTATCCCGCTCAGAGACTCACTGATGCTGTGTACAGGTTCCCTATCCCGCTCAGAGACTCACTGATGCTGTGTACAGGTTCCCTATCCCGCTCAGAGACTTACTGATGCTGTGTACAGGTTCCCTATCCTGCTCAGAGACTCACTGATGCTGCGTACAGGTTCCCTATCCTGCTCAGAGACTCACTGATGCTGCGTACAGGTTCCCTATCCCGCTCAGAGACTCACTGATGCTGTGTACAGGTTCCCTATCCCGCTCAGAGACTCACTGATGCTGCGTACAGGTTCCCTATCCCGCTCAGAGACTCACTGATGCTGCGTACAGGTTCCCTATCCCGCTCAGAGACTCACTGATGCTGCATACAGGTTCCCTATCCCGCTCAGAGACTCACTGATGCTGTGTACAGGTTCCCTATCCCGCTCAGAGACTCCCTGATGCTGTGTACAGGTTCCCTATCCCGCTCAGAGACTTACTGATGCTGTGTACAGGTTCCCTATCCTGCTCAGAGACTCACTGATGCTGCGTACAGGTTCCCTATCCCGCTCAGAGACTCACTGATGCTGCGTACAGGTTCCCTATCCCGCTCAGAGACTCCCTGATGCTGTGTACAGGTTCCCTATCCTGCTCAGAGACTTACTGATGCTGTGTACAGGTTCCCTATCCTGCTCAGAGACTCACTGATGCTGCGTACAGGTTCCCTATCCCGCTCAGAGACTCACTGATGCTGCGTACAGGTTCCCTATCCCGCTCAGAGACTCCCTGATGCTGCGTACAGGTTCCCTATCCCGCTCAGAGACTTACTGATGCTGCGTACAGGTTCCCTATCCCGCTCAGAGACTCACTGATGCTGCGTACAGGTTCCCTATCCCGCTCAGAGACTCCCTGATGCTGCGTACAGGTTCCCTATCCCGCTCAGAGACTTACTGATGCTGTGTACAGGTTCCCTATCCTGCTCAGAGACTCACTGATGCTGCGTACAGGTTCCCTATCCTGCTCAGAGACTCACTGATGCTGCGTACAGGTTCCCTATCCCGCTCAGAGACTCACTGATGCTGTGTACAGGTTCCCTATCCCGCTCAGAGACTCACTGATGCTGTGTACAGGTTCCCTATCCTGCTCAGAGACTCACTGATGCTGTGTACAGGTTCCCTATCCCGCTCAGAGACTCACTGATGCTGTGTACAGGTTCCCTATCCTGCTCAGAGACTCACTGATGCTGTGTACAGGTTCCCTATCCTGCTCAGAGACTCACTGATGCTGTGTACAGGTTCCCTATCCCGCTCAGAGACTCACTGATGCTGTGTACAGGTTCCCTATCCTGCTCAGAGACTCCCTGATGCTGCGTACAGGTTCCCTATCCCGCTCACAGACTCACTGATGCTGTGTACAGGTTCCCTATCCCGCTCAGAGACTCACTGATGCTGTGTACAGGTTCCCTATCCCGCTCAGAGACTCACTGATGCTGTGTACAGGTTCCCTATCCCGCTCAGAGACTCACTGATGCTGCGTACAGGTTCCCTATCCCGCTCACAGACTCCCTGATGCTGCGTACAGGTTCCCTATCCCGCTCAGAGACTCACTGATGCTGTGTACAGGTTCCCTATCCCGCTCACAGACTCACTGATGCTGTGTACAGGTTCCCTATCCCGCTCAGAGACTCACTGATGCTGTGTACAGGTTCCCTATCCCGCTCACAGACTCCCTGATGCTGCGTACAGGTTCCCTATCCCGCTCAGAGACTCACTGATGCTGTGTACAGGTTCCCTATCCCGCTCAGAGACTCACTGATGCTGTGTACAGGTTCCCTATCCCGCTCAGAGACTCACTGATGCTGTGTACAGGTTCCCTATCCCGCTCAGAGACTCACTGATGCTGTGTACAGGTTCCCTATCCCGCTCAGAGACTCACTGATGCTGCGTACAGGTTCCCTATCCCGCTCAGAGACTCACTGATGCTGCGTACAGGTTCCGTATCCCACTCAGAGACTCACTGATGCTGCGTACAGGTTCCCTATCCTGCTCAGAGACTCACTGATGCTGCGTACAGGTTCCCTATCCCGCTCAGAGACTCACTGATGCTGCGTACAGGTTCCCTATCCTGCTCAGAGACTCACTGATGCTGCATACAGGTTCCCTATCCTGCTCAGAGACTCACTGATGCTGCGTACAGGTTCCCTATCCCGCTCAGAGACTCACTGATGCTGCGTACAGGTTCCCTATCCCGCTCAGAGACTCACTGATGCTGCGTACAGGTTCCCTATCCTGCTCAGAGACTCACTGATGCTGCGTACAGGTTCCCTATCCTGCTCAGAGACTCACTGATGCTGCGTACAGGTTCCCTATCCCACTCAGAGACTCACTGATGCTGCGTACAGGTTCCCTATCCTGCTCAGAGACTCACTGATGCTGCGTACAGGTTCCCTATCCTGCTCAGAGACTCACTGATGCTGCGTACAGGTTCCCTATCCCGCTCAGAGACTCACTGATGCTACGTACAGGTTCCCTATCCTGCTCAGAGACTCACTGATGCTGCGTACAGGTTCCCTATCCCGCTCAGAGACTCACTGATGCTACGTACAGGTTCCCTATCCCGCTCAGAGACTCACTGATGCTGCGTACAGGTTCCCTATCCCGCTCAGAGACTCACTGATGCTGCGTACAGGTTCCCTATCCCGCTCAGAGACTCACTGATGCTGCGTACAGGTTCCCTATCCCGCTCAGAGACTCACTGATGCTGCGTACAGGTTCCCTATCCCGCTCAGAGACTCACTGATGCTGCGTACAGGTTCCCTATCCCGCTCAGAGACTCACTGATGCTGCGTACAGGTTCCCTATCCTGCTCAGAGACTCACTGATGCTGCGTACAGGTTCCCTATCCCGCTCAGAGACTCACTGATGCTGCGTACAGGTTCCCTATCCCGCTCAGAGACTCACTGATGCTGCGTACAGGTTCCCTATCCTGCTCAGAGACTCACTGATGCTGCGTACAGGTTCCCTATCCCGCTCAGAGACTCACTGATGCTGCGTACAGGTTCCCTATCCTGCTCAGAGACTCACTGATGCTGTGTACAGGTTCCCTATCCTGCTCAGAGACTCCCTGATGCTGCGTACAGGTTCCCTATCCCGCTCAGAGACTCACTGATGCTGTGTACAGGTTCCCTATCCCGCTCAGAGACTCACTGATGCTGCGTACAGGTTCCCTATCCTGCTCAGAGACTCACTGATGCTGCGTACAGGTTCCCTATCCTGCTCAGAGACTCCCTGATGCTGCGTACAGGTTCCCTATCTCGCTCAGAGACTCACTGATGCTGCGTACAGGTTCCCTATCCCGCTCAGAGACTCACTGATGCTGTGTACAGGTTCCCTATCCCGCTCAGAGACTCACTGATGCTGCGTACAGGTTCCCTATCCCGCTCAGAGACTCACTGATGCTGCGTACAGGTTCCCTATCCTGCTCAGAGACTCACTGATGCTGTGTACAGGTTCCCTATCCCGCTAAGAGACTCACTGATGCTGCGTACAGGTTCCCTATCCCGCTCAGAGACTCACTGATGCTGCGTACAGGTTCCCTATCCCGCTCAGAGACTCACTGATGCTGCGTACAGGTTCCCTATCCTGCTCAGAGACTCACTGATGCTGTGTACAGGTTCCCTATCCCGCTCAGAGACTCACTGATGCTGTGTACAGGTTCCCTATCCTGCTCAGAGACTCACTGATGCTGCGTACAGGTTCCCTATCCCGCTCAGAGACTCACTGATGCTGTGTACAGGTTCCCTATCCCGGTCAGAGACTCCCTGATGCTGCGTACAGGTTCCCTATCCCGCTCAGAGACTCACTGATGCTGCGTACAGGTTCCCTATCCTGCTCAGAGACTCACTGATGCTGTGTACAGGTTCCCTATCCCGCTCAGAGACTCACTGATGCTGTGTACAGGTTCCCTATCCCGCTCAGAGACTCACTGATGCTGTGTACAGGTTCCCTATCCTGCTCAGAGACTCACTGATGCTGCGTACAGGTTCCCTATCCCGCTCAGAGACTCACTGATGCTGCGTACAGGTTCCCTATCCCGCTCAGAGACTCACTGATGCTGTGTACAGGTTCCCTATCCCGCTCAGAGACTCACTGATGCTGTGTACAGGTTCCCTATCCCGCTCAGAGACTCACTGATGCTGCGTACAGGTTCCCTATCCTGCTCAGAGACTCACTGATGCTGCGTACAGGTTCCCTATCCTGCTCAGAGACTCACTGATGCTGCGTACAGGTTCCCTATCCCGCTCAGAGACTCACTGATGCTGTGTACAGGTTCCCTATCCCGCTCAGAGACTCACTGATGCTGTGTACAGGTTCCCTATCCTGCTCAGAGACTCACTGATGCTGCGTACAGGTTCCCTATCCCGCTCAGAGACTCACTGATGCTGTGTACAGGTTCCCTATCCCGCTCAGAGACTCACTGATGCTGTGTACAGGTTCCCTATCCCGCTCAGAGACTCACTGATGCTGTGTACAGGTTCCCTATCCTGCTCAGAGACTCCCTGATGCTGCGTACAGGTTCCCTATCCCGCTCAGAGACTCACTGATGCTGCGTACAGGTTCCCTATCCTGCTCAGAGACTCCCTGATGCTGCGTACAGGTTCCCTATCCTGCTCAGAGACTCACTGATGCTGCATACAGGTTCCCTATCCCGCTCAGAGACTCCCTGATGCTGCGTACAGGTTCCCTATCCTGCTCAGAGACTCACTGATGCTGCGTACAGGTTCCCTATCCTGCTCAGAGACTCACTGATGCTGTGTACAGGTTCCCTATCCCGCTCAGAGACTCACTGATGCTGTGTACAGGTTCCCTATCCTGCTCAGAGACTCACTGATGCTGTGTACAGGTTCCCTATCCCGCTCAGAGACTCACTGATGCTGTGTACAGGTTCCCTATCCCGCTCAGAGACTCACTGATGCTGTGTACAGGTTCCCTATCCCGCTCAGAGACTCACTGATGCTGCGTACAGGTTCCCTATCCCGCTCAGAGACTCACTGATGCTGCGTACAGGTTCCCTATCCCGCTCAGAGACTCACTGATGCTGCGTACAGGTTCCCTATCCCGCTCAGAGACTCACTGATGCTGTGTACAGGTTCCCTATCCTGCTCAGAGACTCACTGATGCTGCGTACAGGTTCCCTATCCTGCTCAGAGACTCACTGATGCTGCGTACAGGTTCCCTATCCTGCTCAGAGACTCACTGATGCTGCGTACAGGTTCCCTATCCTGCTCAGATACTCACTGATGCTGCGTACAGGTTCCCTATCCCGCTCAGAGACTCACTGATGCTGCGTACAGGTTCCCTATCCTGCTCAGAGACTCACTGATGCTGCGTACAGGTTCCCTATCCTGCTCAGAGACTCACTGATGCTGCGTACAGGTTCCCTATCCCGCTCAGAGACTCACTGATGCTGCGTACAGGTTCCCTATCCTGCTCAGAGACTCACTGATGCTGTGTACAGGTTCCCTATCCCGCTCAGAGACTCACTGATGCTGCGTACAGGTTCCCTATCCCGCTCAGAGACTCACTGATGCTGTGTACAGGTTCCCTATCCCGCTCAGAGACTCACTGATGCTGTGTACAGGTTCCCTATCCCGCTCAGAGACTCACTGATGCTGTGTACAGGTTCCCTATCCCGCTCAGAGACTCACTGATGCTGCGTACAGGTTCCGTATCCCGCTCAGAGACTCACTGATGCTGCGTACAGGTTCCCTATCCTGCTCAGAGACTCACTGATGCTGCGTACAGGTTCCCTATCCCGCTCAGAGACTCACTGATGCTGTGTACAGGTTCCCTATCCCGCTCACAGACTCACTGTTGCTGCATACAGGTTCCCTATCCCGCTCAGAGACTCCCTGATGCTGCGTACAGGTTCCCTATCCCGCTCAGAGACTCACTGATGCTGCGTACAGGTTCCCTATCCCGCTCAGAGACTCACTGATGCTGCGTACAGGTTCCCTATCCCGCTCAGAGACTCACTGATGCTGTGTACAGGTTCCCTATCCCGCTCAGAGACTCACTGATGCTGCGTACAGGTTCCCTATCCTGCTCAGAGACTCACTGATGCTGCGTACAGGTTCCCTATCCTGCTCAGAGACTCACTGATGCTGCGTACAGGTTCCCTATCTCGCTCAGAGACTCACTGATGCTGTGTACAGGTTCCCTATCCTGCTCAGAGACTCACTGATGCTGCGTACAGGTTCCCTATCCTGCTCAGAGACTCACTGATGCTGTGTACAGGTTCCCTATCCCGCTCAGAGACTCACTGATGCTGCGTACAGGTTCCCTATCCCGCTCAGAGACTCACTGATGCTGCGTACAGGTTCCCTATCCTGCTCAGAGACTCACTGATGCTGCGTACAGGTTCCCTATCCTGCTCAGAGACTCACTGATGCTGCGTACAGGTTCCCTATCCCGCTCAGAGACTCACTGATGCTGCGTACAGGTTCCCTATCCTGCTCAGAGACTCACTGATGCTGCATACAGGTTCCCTATCCTGCTCAGAGACTCACTGATGCTGCGTACAGGTTCCCTATCCCGCTCAGAGACTCACTGATGCTGCGTACAGGTTCCCTATCCCGCTCAGAGACTCACTGATGCTGCGTACAGGTTCCCTATCCTGCTCAGAGACTCACTGATGCTGTGTACAGGTTCCCTATCCTGCTCAGAGACTCACTGATGCTGCGTACAGGTTCCCTATCCTGCTCAGAGACTCACTGATGCTGCGTACAGGTTCCCTATCCTGCTCAGAGACTCACTGATGCTGCGTACAGGTTCCCTATCCTGCTCAGAGACTCACTGATGCTGCGTACAGGTTCCCTATCCCGCTCAGAGACTCACTGATGCTGTGTACAGGTTCCCTATCCCGCTCAGAGACTCACTGATGCTGTGTACAGGTTCCCTATCCTGCTCAGAGACTCACTGATGCTGCGTACAGGTTCCCTATCCCGCTCAGAGACTCACTGATGCTGCGTACAGGTTCCCTATCCCGCTCAGAGACTCACTGATGCTGCGTACAGGTTCCCTATCCTGCTCAGAGACTCACTGATGCTGCGTACAGGTTCCCTATCCTGCTCAGAGACTCACTGATGCTGCGTACAGGTTCCCTATCCCGCTCAGAGACTCACTGATGCTGCGTACAGGTTCCCTATCCCGCTCAGAGACTCACTGATGCTGCGTACAGGTTCCCTATCCCGCTCAGAGACTCACTGATGCTGCGTACAGGTTCCCTATCCCGCTCAGAGACTCACTGATGCTGCGTACAGGTTCCCTATCCCGCTCAGAGACTCACTGATGCTGCGTACAGGTTCCCTATCCCGCTCAGAGACTCACTGATGCTGCGTACAGGTTCCCTATCCCGCTCAGAGACTCACTGATGCTGCGTACAGGTTCCCTATCCCGCTCAGAGACTCACTGATGCTGCGTACAGGTTCCCTATCCCGCTCAGAGACTCACTGATGCTGCGTACAGGTTCCCTATCCCGCTCAGAGACTCACTGATGCTGCGTACAGGTTCCCTATCCTGCTCAGAGACTCACTGATGCTGTGTACAGGTTCCCTATCCCGCTCAGAGACTCACTGATGCTGCGTACAGGTTCCCTATCCCGCTCAGAGACTCACTGATGCTGCGTACAGGTTCCCTATCCCGCTCAGAGACTCACTGATGCTGCGTACAGGTTCCCTATCCCGCTCAGAGACTCACTGATGCTGCGTACAGGTTCCCTATCCCGCTCAGAGACTCACTGATGCTGCGTACAGGTTCCCTATCCTGCTCAGAGACTCACTGATGCTGTGTACAGGTTCCCTATCCCGCTCAGAGACTCACTGATGCTGCGTACAGGTTCCCTATCCCGCTCAGAGACTCACTGATGCTGCGTACAGGTTCCCTATCCCGCTCAGAGACTCACTGATGCTGCGTACAGGTTCCCTATCCCGCTCAGAGACTCACTGATGCTGCGTACAGGTTCCCTATCCCGCTCAGAGACTCACTGATGCTGCGTACAGGTTCCCTATCCCGCTCAGAGACTCACTGATGCTGCGTACAGGTTCCCTATCCCGCTCAGAGACTCACTGATGCTGCGTACAGGTTCCCTATCCCGCTCAGAGACTCACTGATGCTGCGTACAGGTTCCCTATCCCGCTCAGAGACTCACTGATGCTGCGTACAGGTTCCCTATCCTGCTCAGAGACTCACTGATGCTGTGTACAGGTTCCCTATCCCGCTCAGAGACTCACTGATGCTGCGTACAGGTTCCCTATCCTGCTCAGAGACTCACTGATGCTGTGTACAGGTTCCCTATCCTGCTAAGAGACTCACTGATGCTGCATACAGGTTTCGTATCCCGCTCAGAGACTCACTGATGCTGCGTACAGGTTCCCTATCCCGGTCAGAGACTCACTGATGCTGCGTACAGGTTCCCTATCCCGCTCAGAGACTCACTGATGCTGCGTACAGGTTCCCTATCCCGCTCAGAGACTCACTGATGCTGCGTACAGGTTCCCTATCCTGCTCAGAGACTCACTGATGCTACGTACAGGTTCCCTATCCCGCTCAGAGACTCACTGATGCTGCGTACAGGTTCCCTATCCTGCTCAGAGACTCACTGATGCTGTGTTCAGGTTCCCTATCCTGCTAAGAGACTCACTGATGCTGCATACAGGTTTCGTATCCCGCTCAGAGACTCACTGATGCTGTGTTCAGGTTCCCTATCCTGCTAAGAGACTCACTGATGCTGTGTTCAGGTTCCCTATCCTGCTAAGAGACTCACTGATGCTGCATACAGGTTCCCTATCCTGCTCAGAGACTCACTGATGCTGTGTTCAGGTTCCCTATCCTGCTAAGAGACTCACTGATGCTGCATACAGGTTCCCTATCCCGAACAGAGACTCACTGATGCTGCGTACAGGTTCCCTATCCCGCTCAGAGACTCACTGATGCTGTGTACAGGTTCCCTATCCCGCTCAGAGACTCACTGATGCTGCATACAGGTTCCCTATCCCGCCCAGAGACTCACTGATGCTGTGTACAGGTTCCCTATCCTGCTCAGAGACTCCCTGATGCTACGTACAGGTTCCCTATCCCGCTCACAGACTCCCTGATGCTGCGTACAGGTTCCCTATCCCGCTCAGAGACTCACTGATGCTGCGTACAGGTTCCCTATCCCGCTCAGAGACTCACTGATGCTGCGTACAGGTTCCCTATCCCGCTCAGAGACTCACTGATGCTGCGTACAGGTTCCCTATCCTGCTCAGAGACTCACTGATGCTGTGTACAGGTTCCCTATCCCGCTCAGAGACTCACTGATGCTGCGTACAGGTTCCCTATCCTGCTCAGAGACTCACTGATGCTGTGTACAGGTTCCCTATCCTGCTAAGAGACTCACTGATGCTGCATACAGGTTTCGTATCCCGCTCAGAGACTCACTGATGCTGCGTACAGGTTCCCTATCCCGGTCAGAGACTCACTGATGCTGCGTACAGGTTCCCTATCCCGCTCAGAGACTCACTGATGCTGCGTACAGGTTCCCTATCCCGCTCAGAGACTCACTGATGCTGCGTACAGGTTCCCTATCCTGCTCAGAGACTCACTGATGCTACGTACAGGTTCCCTATCCCGCTCAGAGACTCACTGATGCTGCGTACAGGTTCCCTATCCTGCTCAGAGACTCACTGATGCTGTGTTCAGGTTCCCTATCCTGCTAAGAGACTCACTGATGCTGCATACAGGTTTCGTATCCCGCTCAGAGACTCACTGATACTGCGTACAGGTTCCCTATCCCGCTCAGAGACTCACTGATGCTGCGTACAGGTTCCCTATCCCGCTCAGAGACTCACTGATGCTGCGTACAGGTTCCCTATCCTGCTCAGAGACTCACTGATGCTGCGTACAGGTTCCCTATCCCGGTCAGAGACTCACTGATGCTGCGTACAGGTTCCCTATCCTGCTCAGAGACTCCCTGATGCTGCGTACAGGTTCCCTATCCCGGTCAGAGACTCACTGATGCTGCGTACAGGTTCCCTATCCCGCTCAGAGACTCATTGATGCTGCGTACAGGTTCCCTATCCCGCTCAGAGACTCACTGATGCTGTGTACAGGTTCCCTATCCCACTCAGAGACTCACTGATGCTGCGTACAGGTTCCCTATCCTGCTCAGAGACTCACTGATGCTACGTACAGGTTCCCTATCCCGCTCAGAGACTCACTGATGCTGCGTACAGGTTCCCTATCCCGGTCAGAGACTCACTGATGCTGCGTACAGGTTCCCTATCCTGCTCAGAGACTTACTGATGCTGTGTACAGGTTCCCTATCCCGCTCAGAGACTCACTGATGCTGCGTACAGGTTCCCTATCCTGCTCAGAGACTCACTGATGCTGCGTACAGGTTCCCTATCCCGCTCAGAGACTCACTGATGCTGCGTACAGGTTCCCTATCCTGCTCAGAGACTCACTGATGCTACGTACAGGTTCCCTATCCCGCTCAGAGACTCACTGATGCTGCGTACAGGTTCCGTATCCCGCTCAGAGACTCACTGATGCTACGTACAGGTTCCCTATCCCGCTCAGAGACTCACTGATGCTGCGTACAGGTTCCCTATCCTGCTCAGAGACTCACTGATGCTGCATACAGGTTCCCTATCCCGGTCAGAGACTCACTGATGCTGCGTACAGGTTCCCTATCCCGCTCAGAGACTCACTGATGCTGCGTACAGGTTCCCTATCCCGCTCAGAGACTCACTGATGCTGCGTACAGGTTCCCTATCCCGCTCAGAGACTCACTGATGCTGCGTACAGGTTCCCTATCCCGCTCAGAAACTCACTGATGCTGCGTACAGGTTCCCTATCCCGGTCAGAGACTCACTGATGCTGCGTACAGGTTCCCTATCCCGCTCAGAGACTCACTGATGCTGTGTACAGGTTCCCTATCCCGCTCAGAGACTCCCTGATGCTGTGTACAGGTTCCCTATCCCGCTAAGAGACTTACTGATGCTGCGTACAGGTTCCCTATCCCGCTCAGAGACTCACTGATGCTGTGTACAGGTTTCTCTATCCCGCTCAGAGACTTACTGATGCTGCGTACAGGTTCCCTATCCTGCTCAGAGACTCACTGATGCTGTGTACAGGTTCCCTATCCTGCTCAGAGACTCCCTGATGCTGTGTACAGGTTCCCTATCCTGCTCAGAGACTCACTGATGCTGCGTACAGGTTCCCTATCCTGCTCAGAGACTTACTGATGCTGCGTACAGGTTCCCTATCCCGCTCAGAGACTCCCTGATGCTGCGTACAGGTTCCGTATCCCGCTCAGAGACTCACTGATGCTGCGTACAGGTTCCCTATCCCGCTCAGAGACTCACTGATGCTGCGTACAGGTTCCCTATCCCGCTCAGAGACTCACTGATGCTGCGTACAGGTTCCCTATCCCGCTAAGAGACTTACTGATGCTACGTACAGGTTCCCTATCCCGCTCAGAGACTCACTGATGCTGCGTACAGGTTCCCTATCCTGCTCAGAGACTTACTGATGCTGCGTACAGGTTCCCTATCCCGCTCAGAGACTCACTGATGCTGTGTACAGGTTCCCTATCCTGCTCAGAGACTCCCTGATGCTGTGTACAGGTTCCCTATCCCGCTCAGAGACTCACTGATGCTGTGTACAGGTTCCCTATCCCGCTCAGAGACTCCCTGATGCTGTGTACAGGTTCCCTATCCCGCTCAGAGACTCACTGATGCTACGTACAGGTTCCCTATCCCGCTCAGAGACTCACTGATGCTGCGTACAGGTTCCCTATCCCGGTCAGAGACTCACTGATGCTGCGTACAGGTTCCCTATCCTGCTCAGAGACTTACTGATGCTGTGTACAGGTTCCCTATCCCGCTCAGAGACTCACTGATGCTGCGTACAGGTTCCCTATCCTGCTCAGAGACTCACTGATGCTGCGTACAGGTTCCCTATCCCGCTCAGAGACTCACTGATGCTGCGTACAGGTTCCCTATCCTGCTCAGAGACTCACTGATGCTACGTACAGGTTCCCTATCCCGCTCAGAGACTCACTGATGCTGCGTACAGGTTCCGTATCCCGCTCAGAGACTCACTGATGCTACGTACAGGTTCCCTATCCCGCTCAGAGACTCACTGATGCTGCGTACAGGTTCCCTATCCTGCTCAGAGACTCACTGATGCTGCATACAGGTTCCCTATCCCGGTCAGAGACTCACTGATGCTGCGTACAGGTTCCCTATCCCGCTCAGAGACTCACTGATGCTGCGTACAGGTTCCCTATCCCGCTCAGAGACTCACTGATGCTGCGTACAGGTTCCCTATCCCGCTCAGAGACTCACTGATGCTGCGTACAGGTTCCCTATCCCGCTCAGAAACTCACTGATGCTGCGTACAGGTTCCCTATCCCGGTCAGAGACTCACTGATGCTGCGTACAGGTTCCCTATCCCGCTCAGAGACTCACTGATGCTGTGTACAGGTTCCCTATCCTGCTCAGAGACTCCCTGATGCTGTGTACAGGTTCCCTATCCCGCTAAGAGACTCACTGATGCTGCGTACAGGTTCCCTATCCTGCTCAGAGACTCACTGATGCTGCGTACAGGTTCCCTATCCCGCTCAGAGACTCACTGATGCTGTGTACAGGTTCCCTATCCTGCTCAGAGACTTACTGATGCTGCGTACAGGTTCCCTATCCCGCTCAGAGACTCCCTGATGCTGCGTACAGGTTCCCTATCCCGCTCAGAGACTCACTGATGCTGTGTACAGGTTCCGTATCCCGCTCAGAGACTCACTGATGCTGCGTACAGGTTCCCTATCCCGCTCAGAGACTCACTGATGCTGCGTACAGGTTCCCTATCCCGCTCAGAGACTCACTGATGCTGCGTACAGGTTCCCTATCCCGCTAAGAGACTTACTGATGCTACGTACAGGTTCCCTATCCCGCTCAGAGACTCACTGATGCTGCGTACAGGTTCCCTATCCTGCTCAGAGACTTACTGATGCTGCGTACAGGTTCCCTATCCCGCTCAGAGACTCACTGATGCTGTGTACAGGTTCCCTATCCTGCTCAGAGACTCCCTGATGCTGTGTACAGGTTCCCTATCCCGCTCAGAGACTCACTGATGCTGTGTACAGGTTCCCTATCCCGCTCAGAGACTCCCTGATGCTGTGTACAGGTTCCCTATCCCGCTCAGAGACTCACTGATGCTGTGTACAGGTTCCCTATCCCGCTAAGAGACTTACTGATGCTACGTACAGGTTCCCTATCCCGCTCAGAGACTCACTGATGCTGCGTACAGGTTCCCTATCCTGCTCAGAGACTTACTGATGCTGCGTACAGGTTCCCTATCCCGCTCAGAGACTCACTGATGCTGTGTACAGGTTCCCTATCCTGCTCAGAGACTCCCTGATGCTGTGTACAGGTTCTCTATCCCGCTCAGAGACTCACTGATGCTGTGTACAGGTTCTCTATCCCGCTCAGAGACTCACTGATGCTGCGTACAGGTTCCCTATCCCGCTAAGAGACTCACTGATGCTGCGTACAGGTTCCCTATCCTGCTCACAGACTCACTGATGCTGCGTACAGGTTCCCTATCCCGCTCACAGACTCACTGATGCTGCGTACAGGTTCCCTATCCCGCTCAGAGACTCACTGATGCTGCGTACAGGTTCCCTATCCCGCTCAGAGACTCACTGATGCTGCGTACAGGTTCCCTATCCCGCTCAGAGACTCACTGATGCTGCGTACAGGTTCTCTATCCCGCTCAGAGACTCACTGATGCTGCGTACAGGTTCCCTATCCCGCTCAGAGACTCACTGATGCTGCGTACAGGTTCCCTATCCCGCTCACAGACTCACTGATGCTGCGTACAGGTTCTCTATCCCGCTCAGAGACTCACTGATGCTGCGTACAGGTTCCCTATCCCGCTCAGAGACTCACTGATGCTGCGTACAGGTTCCCTATCCCGCTCACAGACTCACTGATGCTGCGTACAGGTTCCCTATCCCGCTCAGAGACTCACTGATGCTGCGTACAGGTTCCCTATCCTGCTCAGAGACTCCCTGATGCTGTGTACAGGTTCCCTATCCCGCTAAGAGACTCACTGATGCTGCGTACAGGTTCCCTATCCCGCTCAGAGACTCACTGATGCTGTGTACAGGTTCTCTATCCCGCTCAGAGACTCACTGATGCTACGTACAGGTTCCCTATCCCGCTCAGAGACTCACTGATGCTGCGTACAGGTTCCCTATCCCGCTCACAGACTCACTGATGCTGCATACAGGTTCCCTATCCCGCTCAGAGACTCACTGATGCTGCGTACAGGTTCCCTATCCTGCTCAGAGACTCACTGATGCTGTGTACAGGTTCCCTATCCCGCTCAGAGACTCACTGATGCTGCGTACAGGTTCCCTATCCTGCTCAGATACTCACTGATGCTGCATACAGGTTCCGTATCCTGCTCACAGACTCACTGATGCTGTGTACAGGTTCCCTATCCTGCTAAGAGACTCACTGATGCTGTGTACAGGTTCCCTATCCCGCTAAGAGACTCACTGATGCTGCGTACAGGTTCCCTATCCCGCTCAGAGACTCACTGATGCTGTGTACAGGTTCTCTATCCCGCTCAGAGACTCACTGATGCTGCATACAGGTTCCCTATCCCGCTCAGAGACTCACTGATGCTGCGTACAGGTTCCCTATCCCGCTCAGAGACTCACTGATGCTGTGTACAGGTTCTCTATCCCGCTCAGAGACTCACTGATGCTGCATACAGGTTCCCTATCCCGCTCAGAGACTCACTGATGCTGCGTACAGGTTCCCTATCCCGCTCAGAGACTCACTGATGCTGCGTACAGGTTCCCTATCCCGCTCAGAGACTCACTGATGCTGCGTACAGGTTCCCTATCCCGCTCAGAGACTCACTGATGCTGCGTACAGGTTCCCTATCCCGCTCAGAGACTCACTGATGCTGCGTACAGGTTCCCTATCCCGCTCAGAGACTCACTGATGCTGCGTACAGGTTCCCTATCCCGCTCAGAGACTCACTGATGCTGCGTACAGGTTCCCTATCCTGCTCAGAGACTCACTGATGCTGCGTACAGGTTCCCTATCCCGCTCAGAGACTCACTGATGCTGCGTACAGGTTCCCTATCCTGCTCACAGACTCACTGATGCTGCGTACAGGTTCCCTATCCTGCTCAGAGACTCACTGATGCTGCGTACAGGTTCCCTATCCCGCTCAGAGACTTACTGATGCTGTGTACAGGTTCCCTATCCCGCTAAGAGACTCACTGATGCTGCGTACAGGTTCCCTATCCTGCTCAGAGACTCCCTGATGCTGTGTACAGGTTCCCTATCCCGCTCACAGACTCACTGATGCTGTGTACAGGTTCCCTATCCTGCTCAGAGACTCCCTGATGCTGTGTACAGGTTCCCTATCCCGCTCACAGACTCACTGATGCTGTGTACAGGTTCCCTATCCTGCTCAGAGACTCCCTGATGCTGTGTACAGGTTCCCTATCCTGCTCAGAGACTCCCTGATGCTGTGTACAGGTTCCCTATCCCGCTCACAGACTCACTGATGCTGTGTACAGGTTCCCTATCCTGCTCAGAGACTCCCTGATGCTGTGTACAGGTTCCCTATCCTGCTCAGAGACTCCCTGATGCTGTGTACAGGTTCCCTATCCCGCTCACAGACTCACTGATGCTGTGTACAGGTTCCCTATCCTGCTCAGAGACTCCCTGATGCTGTGTACAGGTTCCCTATCCCGCTCAGAGACTCCCTGATGCTACGTACAGGTTCCCTATCCCGCTCACAGACTCACTGATGCTGCGTACAGGTTCCCTATCCTGCTCAGAGACTCCCTGATGCTGTGTACAGGTTCCCTATCCCGCTCACAGACTCACTGATGCTGTGTACAGGTTCCCTATCCCGCTCAGAGACTCACTGATGCTGCGTACAGGTTCCCTATCCTGCTCAGAGACTCACTGATGCTGCGTACAGGTTCCGTATCCCGCTAAGAGACTCCCTGATGCTGTGTACAGGTTCCCTATCCTGCTCAGAGACTCACTGATGCTGCATACAGGTTCCCTATCCCGCTCAGAGACTCACTGATGCTGTGTACAGGTTCCCTATCCCGCTCAGAGACTCACTGATGCTGCGTACAGGTTCCCTATCCCGCTCAGAGACTCACTGATGCTGCGTACAGGTTCCCTATCCTGCTCAGAGACTCCCTGATGCTGTGTACAGGTTCCCTATCCCGCTCAGAGACTCCCTGATGCTGTGTACAGGTTCCCTATCCTGCTCAGAGACTCACTGATGCTGCATACAGGTTCCCTATCCCGCTCAGAGACTCACTGATGCTGTGTACAGGTTCCCTATCCTGCTCAGAGACTCCCTGATGCTGTGTACAGGTTCCCTATCCCGCTCAGAGACTCCCTGATGCTGTGTACAGGTTCCCTATCCTGCTCAGAGACTCACTGATGCTGCATACAGGTTCCCTATCCCGCTCAGAGACTCACTGATGCTGTGTACAGGTTCCCTATCCTGCTCAGAGACTCCCTGATGCTGTGTACAGGTTCCCTATCCCGCTCAGAGACTCACTGATGCTGCGTACAGGTTCCCTATCCCGCTCAGAGACTCCCTGATGCTGTGTACAGGTTCCCTATCCCACTCAGAGACTCACTGATGCTGTGTACAGGTTCCCTATCCCGCTCAGAGACTCCCTGATGCTGTGTACAGGTTCCCTATCCCACTCAGAGACTCACTGATGCTGTGTACAGGTTCCCTATCCCGCTAAGAGACTCCCTGATGCTGTGTACAGGTTCCCTATCCTGCTCAGAGACTCACTGATGCTGCGTACAGGTTCCCTATCCTGCTCAGAGACTCACTGATGCTGTGTACAGGTTCCCTATCCCGCTCAGAGACTCACTGATGCTGTGTACAGGTTCCCTATCCCGCTCAGAGACTCCCTGATGCTGTGTACAGGTTCCCTATCCCGCTCAGAGACTCACTGATGCTGTGTACAGGTTCCCTATCCTGCTCAGAGACTCACTGATGCTGCGTACAGGTTCCCTATCCCGCTAAGAGACTCCCTGATGCTGTGTACAGGTTCCCTATCCTGCTCAGAGACTCACTGATGCTGTGTACAGGTTCCCTATCCCGCTCAGAGACTCACTGATGCTGCATACAGGTTCCCTATCCCGCTCAGAGACTCACTGATGCTGCGTACAGGTTCCCTATCCTGCTCAGAGACTCCCTGATGCTGTGTACAGGTTCCCTATCCCGCTAAGAGACTCCCTGATGCTGTGTACAGGTTCCCTATCCTGCTCAGAGACTCACTGATGCTGCGTACAGGTTCCCTATCCCGCTCAGAGACTCACTGATGCTGTGTACAGGTTCCCTATCCCGCTCAGAGACTCACTGATGCTGTATACAGGTTCCCTATCCCGCTCAGAGACTCACTGATGCTGCGTACAGGTTCCCTATCCCGCTCAGAGACTCACTGATGCTGCGTACAGGTTCCCTATCCCGCTCAGAGACTCACTGATGCTGCGTACAGGTTCCCTATCCTGCTCAGAGACTCACTGATGCTGTGTACAGGTTCCCTATCCCGCTCAGAGACTTACTGATGCTGTGTACAGGTTCCCTATCCTGCTCAGAGACTCACTGATGCTGCGTACAGGTTCCCTATCCCGCTCAGAGACTCACTGATGCTGCGTACAGGTTCCCTATCCTGCTCAGAGACTCCCTGATGCTGCGTACAGGTTCCCTATCCCGCTCAGAGACTCACTGATGCTGCGTACAGGTTCCGTATCCCGCTCAGAGACTCACTGATGCTGCGTACAGGTTCCCTATCCCGCTCAGAGACTCACTGATGCTGCGTACAGGTTCCCTATCCTGCTCAGAGACTCACTGATGCTGTGTACAGGTTCCCTATCCTGCTCAGAGACTCACTGATGCTGCGTACAGGTTCCCTATCCTGCTCAGAGACTCCCTGATGCTGCGTACAGGTTCCCTATCCTGCTAAGAGACTCACTGATGCTGCGTACAGGTTCCCTATCCCGCTCAGAGACTCCCTGATGCTGTGTACAGGTTCCCTATCCCGCTCAGAGACTCACTGATGCTGTGTACAGGTTCCCTATCCCGCTCAGAGACTTACTGATGCTGTGTACAGGTTCCCTATCCTGCTCAGAGACTCACTGATGCTGCGTACAGGTTCCCTATCCTGCTCAGAGACTCACTGATGCTGCGTACAGGTTCCCTATCCCGCTCAGAGACTCACTGATGCTGTGTACAGGTTCCCTATCCCGCTCAGAGACTCACTGATGCTGCGTACAGGTTCCCTATCCCGCTCAGAGACTCACTGATGCTGC
This sequence comes from Pseudophryne corroboree, assembly GCF_028390025.1. Lineage (NCBI taxonomy): Eukaryota > Metazoa > Chordata > Amphibia > Anura > Myobatrachidae > Pseudophryne > Pseudophryne corroboree. Next base: position 808,862 of record NW_026967475.1, read on the forward strand.
GTACAGGTTCCCTATCCCGCTCAGAGACTCACTGATGCTGCGTACAGGTTCCCTATCCTGCTCAGAGACTCACTGATGCTGTGTACAGGTTCCCTATCCTGCTAAGAGACTCACTGATGCTGCGTACAGGTTCCCTATCCCGCTCAGAGACTCACTGATGCTGCGTACAGGTTCCCTATCCCGCTCAGAGACTCCCTGATGCTGCGTACAGGTTCCCTATCCCGCTCAGAGACTCCCTGATGCTGTGTACAGGTTCCCTATCCCGCTCAGAGACTCACTGATGCTGTGTACAGGTTCCCTATCCTGCTCAGAGACTCACTGATGCTGCGTACAGGTTCCCTATCCTGCTCAGAGACTCACTGATGCTGCGTACAGGTTCCCTATCCCGCTCAGAGACTCACTGATGCTGTGTACAGGTTCCCTATCCCGCTCAGAGACTCCCTGATGCTGTGTACAGGTTCCCTATCCCGCTCAGAGACTTACTGATGCTGTGTACAGGTTCCCTATCCTGCTCAGAGACTCACTGATGCTGCGTACAGGTTCCCTATCCTGCTCAGAGACTCACTGATGCTGCGTACAGGTTCCCTATCCCGCTCAGAGACTCACTGATGCTGTGTACAGGTTCCCTATCCCGCTCAGAGACTCACTGATGCTGCGTACAGGTTCCCTATCCCGCTCAGAGACTCACTGATGCTGCGTACAGGTTCCCTATCCCGCTCAGAGACTCACTGATGCTGCATACAGGTTCCCTATCCCGCTCAGAGACTCACTGATGCTGTGTACAGGTTCCCTATCCCGCTCAGAGACTCCCTGATGCTGTGTACAGGTTCCCTATCCCGCTCAGAGACTTACTGATGCTGTGTACAGGTTCCCTATCCTGCTCAGAGACTCACTGATGCTGCGTACAGGTTCCCTATCCCGCTCAGAGACTCCCTGATGCTGTGTACAGGTTCCCTATCCTGCTCAGAGACTCACTGATGCTGTGTACAGGTTCCCTATCCTGCTCAGAGACTTACTGATGCTGTGTACAGGTTCCCTATCCTGCTCAGAGACTCACTGATGCTGCGTACAGGTTCCCTATCCTGCTCAGAGACTCACTGATGCTGCGTACAGGTTCCCTATCCCGCTCAGAGACTCACTGATGCTGTGTACAGGTTCCCTATCCCGCTCAGAGACTCACTGATGCTGCGTACAGGTTCCCTATCCCGCTCAGAGACTCACTGATGCTGTGTACAGGTTCCCTATCCTGCTCAGAGACTCACTGATGCTGCGTACAGGTTCCCTATCCTGCTCAGAGACTCACTGATGCTGCGTACAGGTTCCCTATCCCGCTCAGAGACTCACTGATGCTGTGTACAGGTTCCCTATCCCGCTCAGAGACTCACTGATGCTGCGTACAGGTTCCCTATCCCGCTCAGAGACTCACTGATGCTGCGTACAGGTTCCCTATCCCGCTCAGAGACTCACTGATGCTGCGTACAGGTTCCCTATCCTGCTCAGAGACTCCCTGATGCTGCGTACAGGTTCCCTATCCCGCTCAGAGACTCACTGATGCTGCGTACAGGTTCCCTATCCCGCTCAGAGACTCACTGATGCTGTGTACAGGTTCCCTATCCCGCTCAGAGACTCACTGATGCTGCGTACAGGTTCCCTATCCCGCTCAGAGACTCACTGATGCTGCGTACAGGTTCCCTATCCCGCTCAGAGACTCACTGATGCTGTGTACAGGTTCCCTATCCCGCTCAGAGACTCACTGATGCTGCGTACAGGTTCCCTATCCCGCTCAGAGACTCACTGATGCTGTGTACAGGTTCCCTATCCCGCTCAGAGACTCACTGATGCTGCGTACAGGTTCCCTATCCTGCTCAGAGACTCCCTGATGCTGCGTACAGGTTCCCTATCCCGCTCAGAGACTCACTGATGCTGCGTACAGGTTCCCTATCCCGCTCAGAGACTCACTGATGCTGCGTACAGGTTCCCTATCCCGCTCAGAGACTCCCTGATGCTGCGTACAGGTTCCCTATCCCGCTCAGAGACTCCCTGATGCTGTGTACAGGTTCCCTATCCCGCTCAGAGACTTACTGATGCTGTGTACAGGTTCCCTATCCTGCTCAGAGACTCACTGATGCTGCGTACAGGTTCCCTATCCTGCTCAGAGACTCACTGATGCTGCGTACAGGTTCCCTATCCCGCTCAGAGACTCACTGATGCTGTGTACAGGTTCCCTATCCCGCTCAGAGACTCACTGATGCTGTGTACAGGTTCCCTATCCTGCTCAGAGACTCACTGATGCTGTGTACAGGTTCCCTATCCCGCTCAGAGACTCACTGATGCTGTGTACAGGTTCCCTATCCTGCTCAGAGACTCACTGATGCTGTGTACAGGTTCCCTATCCTGCTCAGAGACTCACTGATGCTGTGTACAGGTTCCCTATCCCGCTCAGAGACTCACTGATGCTGTGTACAGGTTCCCTATCCTGCTCAGAGACTCCCTGATGCTGCGTACAGGTTCCCTATCCCGCTCACAGACTCACTGATGCTGTGTACAGGTTCCCTATCCCGCTCAGAGACTCACTGATGCTGTGTACAGGTTCCCTATCCCGCTCAGAGACTCACTGATGCTGTGTACAGGTTCCCTATCCCGCTCAGAGACTCACTGATGCTGCGTACAGGTTCCCTATCCCGCTCACAGACTCCCTGATGCTGCGTACAGGTTCCCTATCCCGCTCAGAGACTCACTGATGCTGTGTACAGGTTCCCTATCCCGCTCACAGACTCACTGATGCTGTGTACAGGTTCCCTATCCCGCTCAGAGACTCACTGATGCTGTGTACAGGTTCCCTATCCCGCTCACAGACTCCCTGATGCTGCGTACAGGTTCCCTATCCCGCTCAGAGACTCACTGATGCTGTGTACAGGTTCCCTATCCCGCTCACAGACTCACTGATGCTGTGTACAGGTTCCCTATCCCGCTCAGAGACTCACTGATGCTGTGTACAGGTTCCCTATCCCGCTCAGAGACTCACTGATGCTGTGTACAGGTTCCCTATCCCGCTCAGAGACTCACTGATGCTGCGTACAGGTTCCCTATCCCGCTCAGAGACTCACTGATGCTGCGTACAGGTTCCGTATCCCACTCAGAGACTCACTGATGCTGCGTACAGGTTCCCTATCCTGCTCAGAGACTCACTGATGCTGCGTACAGGTTCCCTATCCTGCTCAGAGACTCACTGATGCTGCGTACAGGTTCCCTATCCTGCTCAGAGACTCACTGATGCTGCATACAGGTTCCCTATCCTGCTCAGAGACTCACTGATGCTGCGTACAGGTTCCCTATCCCGCTCAGAGACTCACTGATGCTGCGTACAGGTTCCCTATCCCGCTCAGAGACTCACTGATGCTGCGTACAGGTTCCCTATCCTGCTCAGAGACTCACTGATGCTGCGTACAGGTTCCCTATCCTGCTCAGAGACTCACTGATGCTGCGTACAGGTTCCCTATCCCACTCAGAGACTCACTGATGCTGCGTACAGGTTCCCTATCCTGCTCAGAGACTCACTGATGCTGCGTACAGGTTCCCTATCCTGCTCAGAGACTCACTGATGCTGCGTACAGGTTCCCTATCCCGCTCAGAGACTCACTGATGCTACGTACAGGTTCCCTATCCTGCTCAGAGACTCACTGATGCTGCGTACAGGTTCCCTATCCCGCTCAGAGACTCACTGATGCTACGTACAGGTTCCCTATCCCGCTCAGAGACTCACTGATGCTGCGTACAGGTTCCCTATCCCGCTCAGAGACTCACTGATGCTGCGTACAGGTTCCCTATCCCGCTCAGAGACTCACTGATGCTGCGTACAGGTTCCCTATCCCGCTCAGAGACTCACTGATGCTGCGTACAGGTTCCCTATCCCGCTCAGAGACTCACTGATGCTGCGTACAGGTTCCCTATCCCGCTCAGAGACTCACTGATGCTGCGTACAGGTTCCCTATCCTGCTCAGAGACTCACTGATGCTGCGTACAGGTTCCCTATCCCGCTCAGAGACTCACTGATGCTGCGTACAGGTTCCCTATCCCGCTCAGAGACTCACTGATGCTGCGTACAGGTTCCCTATCCTGCTCAGAGACTCACTGATGCTGCGTACAGGTTCCCTATCCCGCTCAGAGACTCACTGATGCTGCGTACAGGTTCCCTATCCTGCTCAGAGACTCACTGATGCTGTGTACAGGTTCCCTATCCTGCTCAGAGACTCCCTGATGCTGCGTACAGGTTCCCTATCTCGCTCAGAGACTCACTGATGCTGCGTACAGGTTCCCTATCCCGCTCAGAGACTCACTGATGCTGTGTACAGGTTCCCTATCCTGCTCAGAGACTCACTGATGCTGCGTACAGGTTCCCTATCCCGCTCAGAGACTCACTGATGCTGCGTACAGGTTCCCTATCCTGCTCAGAGACTCACTGATGCTGCGTACAGGTTCCCTATCCTGCTCAGAGACTCCTGATGCTGCGTACAGGTTCCCTATCTCGCTCAGAGACTCACTGATGCTGCGTACAGGTTCCCTATCCCGCTCAGAGACTCACTGATGCTGTGTACAGGTTCCCTATCCCGCTCAGAGACTCACTGATGCTGCGTACAGGTTCCCTATCCCGCTCAGAGACTCACTGATGCTGCGTACAGGTTCCCTATCCTGCTCAGAGACTCACTGATGCTGTGTACAGGTTCCCTATCCCGCTAAGAGACTCACTGATGCTGCGTACAGGTTCCCTATCCCGCTCAGAGACTCACTGATGCTGCGTACAGGTTCCCTATCCCGCTCAGAGACTCACTGATGCTGCGTACAGGTTCCCTATCCTGCTCAGAGACTCACTGATGCTGTGTACAGGTTCCCTATCCCGCTAAGAGACTCACTGATGCTGCGTACAGGTTCCCTATCCCGCTCAGAGACTCACTGATGCTGTGTACAGGTTCCCTATCCCGCTAAGAGACTCACTGATGCTGCGTACAGGTTCCCTATCCTGCTCAGAGACTCACTGATGCTGTGTACAGGTTCCCTATCCCGCTCAGAGACTCACTGATGCTGCGTACAGGTTCCCTATCCCGCTCAGAGACTCACTGATGCTGCGTACAGGTTCCCTATCCCGCTCAGAGACTCACTGATGCTGCGTACAGGTTCCCTATCCCGCTCAGAGACTCACTGATGCTGCGTACAGGTTCCCTATCCCGCTCAGAGACTCACTGATGCTACGTACAGGTTCCCTATCCCGCTCAGAGACTCACTGATGCTGCGTACAGGTTCCCTATCCCGCTCAGAGACTCACTGATGCTACGTACAGGTTCCCTATCCCGCTCAGAGACTCACTGATGCTGCGTACAGGTTCCCTATCCCGCTCAGAGACTCACTGATGCTGCGTACAGGTTCCCTATCCCGCTCAGAGACTCACTGATGCTGCGTACAGGTTCCCTATCCCGCTCAGAGACTCACTGATGCTGCGTACAGGTTCCCTATCCCGCTCAGAGACTCACTGATGCTGCGTACAGGTTCCCTATCCCGCTCAGAGACTCACTGATGCTACGTACAGGTTCCCTATCCTGCTCAGAGACTCACTGATGCTGCGTACAGGTTCCCTATCCCGCTCAGAGACTCACTGATGCTGCGTACAGGTTCCCTATCCCGCTCAGAGACTCACTGATGCTGCGTACAGGTTCCCTATCCCGCTCAGAGACTCACTGATGCTGCGTACAGGTTCCCTATCCCGCTCAGAGACTCACTGATGCTGTGTACAGGTTCCCTATCCCGCTCAGAGACTCACTGATGCTGCGTACAGGTTCCCTATCCCGCTCAGAGACTCACTGATGCTGCGTACAGGTTCCCTATCCTGCTCAGAGACTCACTGATGCTGTGTACAGGTTCCCTATCCCGCTCAGAGACTCACTGATGCTGTGTACAGGTTCCCTATCCCGCTCAGAGACTCACTGATGCTGCGTACAGGTTCCCTATCCTGCTCAGAGACTCACTGATGCTGCGTACAGGTTCCCTATCCTGCTCAGAGACTCACTGATGCTGCGTACAGGTTCCCTATCCTGCTCAGAGACTCACTGATGCTGCGTACAGGTTCCCTATCCCGCTCAGAGACTCACTGATGCTGTGTACAGGTTCCCTATCCCGCTCAGAGACTCACTGATGCTGTGTACAGGTTCCCTATCCTGCTCAGAGACTCACTGATGCTGCGTACAGGTTCCCTATCCCGCTCAGAGACTCACTGATGCTGTGTACAGGTTCCCTATCCCGCTCAGAGACTCACTGATGCTGCGTACAGGTTCCCTATCCCGCTCAGAGACTCACTGATGCTGTGTACAGGTTCCCTATCCCGCTCAGAGACTCACTGATGCTGCGTACAGGTTCCCTATCCCGCTCAGAGACTCCCTGATGCTGCGTACAGGTTCCCTATCCTGCTCAGAGACTCCCTGATGCTGCGTACAGGTTCCCTATCCTGCTCAGAGACTCACTGATGCTGCATACAGGTTCCCTATCCCGCTCAGAGACTCCCTGATGCTGCGTACAGGTTCCCTATCCTGCTCAGAGACTCACTGATGCTGCGTACAGGTTCCCTATCCTGCTCAGAGACTCACTGATGCTGTGTACAGGTTCCCTATCCCGCTCAGAGACTCACTGATGCTGTGTACAGGTTCCCTATCCTGCTCAGAGACTCACTGATGCTGTGTACAGGTTCCCTATCCCGCTCAGAGACTCACTGATGCTGTGTACAGGTTCCCTATCCTGCTCAGAGACTCACTGATGCTGTGTACAGGTTCCCTATCCCGCTCAGAGACTCACTGATGCTGTGTACAGGTTCCCTATCCTGCTCAGAGACTCACTGATACTGCGTACAGGTTCCCTATCCCGCTCAGAGACTCACTGATGCTGTGTACAGGTTCCCTATCCCGCTCAGAGACTCACTGATGCTGCGTACAGGTTCCCTATCCCGCTCAGAGACTCACTGATGCTGCGTACAGGTTCCCTATCCCGCTCAGAGACTCACTGATGCTGCGTACAGGTTCCCTATCCCGCTCAGAGACTCACTGATGCTGTGTACAGGTTCCCTATCCTGCTCAGAGACTCACTGATGCTGCGTACAGGTTCCCTATCCTGCTCAGAGACTCACTGATGCTGCGTACAGGTTCCCTATCCTGCTCAGAGACTCACTGATGCTGCGTACAGGTTCCCTATCCTGCTCAGATACTCACTGATGCTGCGTACAGGTTCCCTATCCTGCTCAGAGACTCACTGATGCTGCGTACAGGTTCCCTATCCTGCTCAGAGACTCACTGATGCTGCGTACAGGTTCCCTATCCCGCTCAGAGACTCACTGATGCTGCGTACAGGTTCCCTATCCCGCTAAGAGACTCACTGATGCTGCGTACAGGTTCCCTATCCTGCTCAGAGACTCACTGATGCTGCGTACAGGTTCCCTATCCTGCTCAGAGACTCACTGATGCTGCGTACAGGTTCCCTATCCCGCTCAGAGACTCACTGATGCTGCGTACAGGTTCCCTATCCTGCTCAGAGACTCACTGATGCTGTGTACAGGTTCCCTATCCCGCTCAGAGACTCACTGATGCTGCGTACAGGTTCCCTATCCCGCTCAGAGACTCACTGATGCTGTGTACAGGTTCCCTATCCCGCTCAGAGACTCACTGATGCTGTGTACAGGTTCCCTATCCCGCTCAGAGACTCACTGATGCTGTGTACAGGTTCCCTATCCCGCTCAGAGACTCACTGATGCTGCGTACAGGTTCCGTATCCCGCTCAGAGACTCACTGATGCTGCGTACAGGTTCCCTATCCCGCTCAGAGACTCACTGATGCTGTGTACAGGTTCCCTATCCCGCTCACAGACTCACTGTTGCTGCATACAGGTTCCCTATCCCGCTCAGAGACTCACTGATGCTGTGTACAGGTTCCCTATCCCGCTCAGAGACTCCCTGATGCTGCGTACAGGTTCCCTATCCCGCTCAGAGACTCACTGATGCTGCGTACAGGTTCCCTATCCCGCTCAGAGACTCACTGATGCTGCGTACAGGTTCCCTATCCCGCTCAGAGACTCACTGATGCTGTGTACAGGTTCCCTATCCCGCTCAGAGACTCACTGATGCTGCGTACAGGTTCCCTATCCTGCTCAGAGACTCACTGATGCTGCGTACAGGTTCCCTATCCTGCTCAGAGACTCACTGATGCTGCGTACAGGTTCCCTATCTCGCTCAGAGACTCACTGATGCTGTGTACAGGTTCCCTATCCTGCTCAGAGACTCACTGATGCTGCGTACAGGTTCCCTATCCTGCTCAGAGACTCACTGATGCTGTGTACAGGTTCCCTATCCCGCTCAGAGACTCACTGATGCTGCGTACAGGTTCCCTATCCCGCTCAGAGACTCACTGATGCTGCGTACAGGTTCCCTATCCTGCTCAGAGACTCACTGATGCTGCGTACAGGTTCCCTATCCTGCTCAGAGACTCACTGATGCTGCGTACAGGTTCCCTATCCCGCTCAGAGACTCACTGATGCTGCGTACAGGTTCCCTATCCTGCTCAGAGACTCACTGATGCTGCATACAGGTTCCCTATCCTGCTCAGAGACTCACTGATGCTGCGTACAGGTTCCCTATCCCGCTCAGAGACTCACTGATGCTGCGTACAGGTTCCCTATCCTGCTCAGAGACTCACTGATGCTGTGTACAGGTTCCCTATCCTGCTCAGAGACTCACTGATGCTGCGTACAGGTTCCCTATCCTGCTCAGAGACTCACTGATGCTGCGTACAGGTTCCCTATCCTGCTCAGAGACTCACTGATGCTGCGTACAGGTTCCCTATCCTGCTCAGAGACTCACTGATGCTGCGTACAGGTTCCCTATCCCGCTCAGAGACTCACTGATGCTGTGTACAGGTTCCCTATCCCGCTCAGAGACTCACTGATGCTGTGTACAGGTTCCCTATCCTGCTCAGAGACTCACTGATGCTGCGTACAGGTTCCCTATCCCGCTCAGAGACTCACTGATGCTGCGTACAGGTTCCCTATCCCGCTCAGAGACTCACTGATGCTGCGTACAGGTTCCCTATCCCGCTCAGAGACTCACTGATGCTGTGTACAGGTTCCCTATCCCGCTCAGAGACTCACTGATGCTGTGTACAGGTTCCCTATCCTGCTCAGAGACTCACTGATGCTGCGTACAGGTTCCCTATCCCGCTCAGAGACTCACTGATGCTGCGTACAGGTTCCCTATCCCGCTCAGAGACTCACTGATGCTGCGTACAGGTTCCCTATCCTGCTCAGAGACTCACTGATGCTGCGTACAGGTTCCCTATCCTGCTCAGAGACTCACTGATGCTGCGTACAGGTTCCCTATCCCGCTCAGAGACTCACTGATGCTGCGTACAGGTTCCCTATCCCGCTCAGAGACTCACTGATGCTGCGTACAGGTTCCCTATCCCGCTCAGAGACTCACTGATGCTGCGTACAGGTTCCCTATCCCGCTCAGAGACTCACTGATGCTGCGTACAGGTTCCCTATCCCGCTCAGAGACTCACTGATGCTGCGTACAGGTTCCCTATCCTGCTCAGAGACTCACTGATGCTGCGTATAGATCTGTGCAGAAAGCTGTGAAGACGTTGTTAGTTCAGAGTCCTGATCTCAGTACTGGTTATTAGAGATGAGCGGGTTCGGTTTCTCCGAATCCGAACCCGCACGAACTTCATGTTTTTTTCACGGGTCCGAGCAGACTCGGATCCTCCCGCCTTGCTCGGTTAACCCGAGCGCGCCCGAACGTCATCATGACGCTGTCGGATTCTCGCGAGACTCGGATTCTATATAAGGAGCCGCGCGTCGCCGCCATTTTCACACGTGCATTGAGATTGATAGGGAGAGGACGTGGCTGGCGTCCTCTCCATTAGAAATTAGATTAGAAGAGAGAGAGAGATTGTGCAGAGTCAGACAGAGTTTACCACAGTGACCAGTGCAGTTGTTGTTAGTTAACTTTTATTTATTTTAATATAATATATCCGTTCTCTGCTATATCCGTTCTCTGCCTGAAAAAAAACGATACACAGCAGCAGCCAGTCACACAGTGTGACTCAGTCTGTGTGCACTCAGCTCAGCCCAGTGTGCTGCACATCAATGTATAAAAGGCAAAGCTTATAATAATTGTGGGGGAGACTGGGGAGCACTGCAGGTTGTTATAGCAGGAGCCCCCAGGAGTACATAATATTATATTAATTTAAAATTAAACAGTGCACACTTTTGCTGCAGGAGTGCCACTGCCAGTGTGACTAGTGGTGACCAGTGCCTGACCACCAGTATAGTAGTATATTGTTGTATGTATTGTATACTATCTCTTTATCAACCAGTCTATATTAGCAGCAGACACAGTACAGTGCGGTAGTTCACGGCTGTGGCTACCTCTGTGTCGGCAGTCGGAACTCGGCAGGCAGTCCGTCCATCCATAATTGTATTACAATATATACCACCTAACCGTGGTATTTTTTTTTCTTTCTTTATACCGTCGTCATAGTGTCATACTAGTTGTTACGAGTATACTACTATCTCTTTATCAACCAGTGTACAGTGCGGTAGTTCACGGCTGTGGCTACCTCTGTGTCGGCAGTCGGCAGGCAGTCCGTCCATCCATAATTGTATTATTATTATAATATATACCACCTAACCGTGGTTTTTTTTTCATTCTTTATACCGTCATAGTGTCATACTAGTTGTTACGAGTATACTACTATCTCTTTATCAACCAGTGTACAGTGCGGTAGTTCACGGCTGTGGCTACCTCTGTGTCGGCAGTCGGCAGGCAGTCCGTCCATCCATAATTGTATTATTATTATAATATATACCACCTAACCGTGGTTTTTTTTTCATTCTTTATACCGTCGTCATAGTGTCATACTAGTTGTTACGAGTATACTACTATCTCTTTATCAACCAGTGTACAGTGCGGTAGTTCACGGCTGTGGCTACCTCTGTGTCGGCAGTCGGCAGGCAGTCCGTCCATCCATAATTGTATTATTATTATAATATATACCACCTAACCGTGGTTTTTTTTTCATTCTTTATACCGTCGTCATAGTGTCATACTAGTTGTTACGAGTATACTACTATCTCTTTATCAACCAGTGTACAGTGCGGTAGTTCACGGCTGTGGCTACCTCTGTGTCGGCAGTCGGCAGGCAGTCCGTCCATCCATAATTGTATTATTATTATAATATATACCACCTAACCGTGGTTTTTTTTTCATTCTTTATACCGTCGTCATAGTGTCATACTAGTTGTTACGAGTATACTACTATCTCTTTATCAACCAGTGTACAGTGCGGTAGTTCACGGCTGTGGCTACCTCTGTGTCGGCAGTCGGCAGGCAGTCCGTCCATCCATAATTGTATTATTATTATAATATATACCACCTAACTGTGGTATTTTTTTTTCTTTCTTTATACCGTCGTCATAGTGTCATACTAGTTGTTACGAGTATACTACTATCTCTTTATCAACCAGTGTACAGTGCGGTAGTTCACGGCTGTGGCTACCTCTGTGTCGGCAGTCGGCAGGCAGTCCGTCCATCCATAATTGTATTATTATTATAATATATACCACCTAACCGTGGTTTTTTTATACCACCTAACCGTGGCAGTCCGTCCATAATTGTATACTAGTATCCAATCCATCCATCTCCATTGTTTACCTGAGGTGCCTTTTAGTTCTGCCTATAAAATATGGAGAACAAAAAAGTTGAGGTTCCAAAATTAGGGAAAGATCAAGATCCACTTCCACCTCGTGCTGAAGCTGCTGCCACTAGTCATGGCCGAGACGATGAAATGCCAGCAACGTCGTCTGCCAAGGCCGATGCCCAATGTCATAGTACAGAGCATGTCAAATCCAAAACACCAAATATCAGAAAAAAAAGGACTCCAAAACCTAAAATAAAATTGTCGGAGGAGAAGCGTAAACTTGCCAATATGCCATTTACCACACGGAGTGGCAAGGAACGGCTGAGGCCCTGGCCTATGTTCATGGCTAGTGGTTCAGCTTCACATGAGGATGGAAGCACTCAGCCTCTCGCTAGAAAACTGAAAAGACTCAAGCTGGCAAAAGCACCGCAAAGAACTGTGCGTTCTTTGAAATCCCAAATCCACAAGGAGAGTCCAATTGTGTCGTTTGCGATGCCTGACCTTCCCAACACTGGACGTGAAGAGCATGCGCCTTCCACTATTTGCATGCCCCCTGCAAGTGCTGGAAGGAGCACCCGCAGTCCAGTTCCTGATAGTCAGATTGAAGATGTCAGTGTTGAAGTACACCAGGATGAGGAGGATATGGGTGTTGCTGGCGCTGGGGAGGAAATTGACCAGGAGGATTCTGATGGTGAGGTGGTTTGTTTAAGTCAGGCACCCGGGGAGACACCTGTTGTCCGTGGGAGGAATATGGCCGTTGACATGCCAGGTGAAAATACCAAAAAAATCAGCTCTTCGGTGTGGAGGTATTTCACCAGAAATGCGGACAACAGGTGTCAAGCCGTGTGTTCCCTTTGTCAAGCTGTAATAAGTAGGGGTAAGGACGTTAACCACCTCGGAACATCCTCCCTTATACGTCACCTGCAGCGCATTCATAATAAGTCAGTGACAAGTTCAAAAACTTTGGGTGA